>NW_026606168.1:3157500-3362500 GCF_029834395.1 Sorex fumeus
TGCTGGTCGTTCTTCTGTTGCTACTTCTACTTCTACTTCTACTTCGTTTCTTATTCTACTTCTTTTCTTCTAATTCTTTTTCTTCTTCTTCTTCTTCTTCTTCTTCTTCTTCTATTTCTACTTTTTCTACTTCTCCTTCTCTTTCTCCTTCTTCTTTTTCTTCACTTCTACTTCTTCTTCTATTTCTGATTCTTCTCTTTCATGTTCTTCTTCTTCTTCTTCTTCTTCTTCTTCTTCTTCTTCTTCTTCTATTTCTACTTCTTCTTCTCCTTCTCCTTCTCATTCTCCTTCTTCTGTTTCTTCACTTCTACTTCTTCTTCTTCTGTTCTTCTATTTCTGATTCTTCTCCTTCTCCTTCTCCTTCTTGTTCTTCTTGTTCTTGTTCTTCTTCTTCTTCTTCTTCTTCTTCTTCTTCTTCTTCTTCTTCTTCTACTACTACTACTACTTCTTGTTCTTCTATTTCTCTTTTCTTTCTCCTTCTCCTTTTTCTTTTCTTCTTCTTCTACTTCTTCTCCTTCTTCTATTTCTGCTTCTTCTCCTTCTTCTTCTCCTTCTTCTTCTTCTTCTTCTTCTTCTTCTTCTTCTTCTTCTTCTTCTTCTTCTTCTTCTTCTTCTTCTCTGTCCATTCATCATACTGTATCATTTATATCTAGGTGATAATCTTTAGTTTTCTGAAGCATACCGTGTTCACGAAAATTAAGAATCGCTTACGATGTCTTCTACATCTTCTTCTTCTTCCTCTCCTTTTAATTTCACATACATTTTATAATTTTTATTTTTCATCATCGTCTTCTACTTTCTTTTCTTTTCCTTCTTCTCCTTCTATTTTTCCTCTTCTCATTCTTTTTCTTCTACTTCTACTTCCCCTATTCGTCTTCCCCTATTCTCCTATTCTACTTTTCTTTTCTTCTTCTCCTATTCTACTTTTCTTCTGCTTCTGCTTCTGCTTCTGCTTCTACTTTTCTTCTGCTTCTGCTTCTGCTTCTACTTCTACTTTTCTTCTGCTTCTGCTTCTGCTTCTGATTCTGCTTCTGCTTCTGCTTCTGCTTTTCTTTTTTTTTGATTTCCTTCTGTGACTTCTTCTGCTTTGTCCTGACGTCAAATTATTTCCATGTGATCGTGTTGCTATTCCTTAGTTTCCATAATATCCCCGCAACAGAATTATTACTATTCACATTCTTTTTTATGTATTGTTCTCCTTCTCTACTCATATACTTTTTTACTTTTTGTCTCCTTGTTCTTATTTCTGTTCTTCCTCTTGTTTCTCTTTTTCATGTTCTTGTTCTTTTTCTACTTCTCCTCCTCCTCCTCCACCTTCTTCTTCTTATTCCTTTTCCTCTTCTTCTTCTTCTTCTTCTTCTTCTTCTTCTTCTTCTTCTTCTTCTTCTTCTTCTTCTTCTTCTTCTTTGAATGTGGGCCAGTCTTCTTCTTCTTCTTTGTCTTCTTATTCTTCCTCTTCTTCATCTTTATCTACTTTTTCTTCATCTGCCTCTTCTTCTTACTCTTTCTCTTCTACTTTTCTTCTCCTTCTTTTTTCTTCCTTTCCTCTCCTTCTTTTGCTTCTTCTGCTTTGTCCTGAGGTCAAAATATTTTCGTGTGATCCTGGTGCGATTCTTTCTTTCCATAATATCCCCCCGTCAGTATGATTACGAATCACATTCTTTTTATATTTATTGTTCTTCTTCTCTACTCATATATTTTTGTCTCCTAGTTCTTGTTTCTGTTCTTCTTGATTTTCATAGTCATTTTCTTTTTCAACTTCTTTTTCTCCTCCTTATTCTCCTCCTCCTTCTCCTCTTCCTCCTCCTTCTCCTCTTCCTCCTCCTTCTCCTCCTCCTCTCCCTCCTTCTTCTCCTCTTCCTCCTTCTTCTCCTTCTTCTCCTTCTTCTCCTTCTTCTTCTTCTTCTTCTTCTTCTTCTTCTTCTTTTTCTTCTTCATCTTCCTTTTCTTCTTCATCATCTTCTTCTTCTTCTTCTTCTTCTTCTTCTTCTACTTCTTCTTCTTCTTCTGCTTCTGCTTCTGCTACTGCTTTTCTTTCTTTGATCTTCTTATTCGGCTTCTTCTGCTTTGTCCTGATGTCAAAAAAATTCCTTGTTATCATGGTACGATTCCTTAGTTTCCATAATATCCCAGCAACAGGATGATTAGGAATCGCATTCTTTTTTAATGTATTGTTCTCCTTCTCTACTCATATACGATTTGACTTTTTGGTCTCCTAGTTCTTATTTCTGTTCTTCTTCTTGTTACTCTTTTTCTTGTTCTTATTCTTTTTCTACTTCTCCTATTCCTCCTTCTTGTTCTTATACTTCTTCCTCCTCCTCCTCCTCTTCTTCTTCTTCTTCTTCTTCTTCTTCTTCTTCTCCTCTTTCTTCTACTTCTTCTTCCTTTTCCTCTTCCATTCTTCTTCTTTTCTTCTTTTTGTCTTCTCTTTCTTTTCCTTCTTTGGTATCTTCTGCTTTGTCCTGAAGTCAAAATATTTTGTTGTGATCCTGCTGTGATTCCTTAGTTTCCATAATATCCCCGCGACAAGATTATTATGAATCACATTCTTTATCTGTTTATTGTTCTCCTTCTCTACTCATATACTTTTTTGTCTCCTATTTCTTGTTTCTGATTTTCTTGTTCATCTTTTTGTTCTACTTTTTCTTCTTCTCCTCCACCTCCTCCTTCTCCTCCTTCTCCTCCTCCTTCTTCCTCTTCTTCTTCCTCTCTTCTTCTTCTTCTTCTCCTTCCTCCTCCTTTCTTCTTCTTCTTCTACTACTTCTTCTTCTCGCTATTTTCTTATTTTCAGACTCCTCTCGGCTTTTTCTGCTTTATCCTGATGTCAAAATATTCCCATGTGATCCTGGTGCGATAGCTTAATTTCCATAATATCCCCGTAACAGTATGATTAGGTATCACGTCTGTAAGGCCGCTTATAATTGGTTGAGGGGATACTAAAAGCAAATCTTTGACAATCCTAGGGTTGTAACTTAATAGTAAAAAAGCAATCCTGCAAATCACTTAAAAATCACTTAACTTCCCGTTCGTCGTCGATTTGCTCGAGCGGGCGCCAGTAACGTCTCCATTTGTCCCTGTCGCGTGCTAGTGTAGCCCAATGGCATCTCTTCGCTCCGGGAACATGGAGGGCCTCAAACCGATCGTTCATGATCTTGACAAAGAAGTCTGACCATCTGGTAGGTGGGCGGCCACGTGGTCTCTTGACATCCCGTGGAATCCAATCAGTAACAGCTCTAGTCCAACAGTCGTCTGTAAATCTCATTACGTGACCAGCCCATCTGATTTTCGACACCTTGGCATATGAGACAGCGTCCCTGATCCTTGATCGTCGACGGATGTCAGAACTCCGGATTCGTTCTCTCATTTGAGTGAAACGTGATATTCCAAGCATAGCTCTTTCTATTCTTCTTTGGGAGACCTGAATGGCGTTCTCATCTTGTTTGCGTAGGGCCCAGGTCTCTGAGGCATATGTTAATGCAGGAAGAACAGTGGAATCAAAGAGATGTGCCCAGAGCCGGAGGTTCTTCGTCCTCTTAGCTATTTCTTCGACGTTCTTGAAGGCGTTCCAAGCCGCTCTCTTCCTCCTGCACAGCTCGGGTGCCAGGTCATTTGTCATGTTGACCTCTCGATCTAGGTACACATAGCTGTTGCATTCGGAGATGGTCGTTCCATTGAGAGCGAATGGGGCGTCAGGAACAAGGCTGTTTCTCATAAACATTGTCTTCGTAAGATTCAGCTGTAGTCCTACCTTTCCACACTCACGGTCAAAGTCGGCCAGCATTTGTGCCGCTTGGCTGATGTTTGGTGTTATTAAAACAATGTCATCAGCAAAGCGGAGGTGATGTAGTTGCCGACCAACTATCTTCACTCCCATTCCTTCCCATTCCAGTCGTCGCATGATGTTCTCAAGGGTGGCACTGAAGAGTTTCGGTGAAATGGTATCACCCTGCCGCACCCCTCTCTTGACATCAACGATCACTTCTTTGTAGAATGGTGAGATCCTGGTAGTGAATCCGCAATACAGCTCACGGAGGATCCTGATGTATTGGGCTTGAATGCCCTGATTGGCTAGGGCTTCAATGACCGCTTCCGTCTCAACAGAATCAAAGGCCTTCTTTAAATCAATGAACGTTAAGCAGAGTGGCATCTTGAACTCCCGAGAAATCTCAATGAGCTTGGTTACCGTGTGGATATGGTCGATGGTGCTGAATCCTTTGCGGAACCCTGCTTGCTCGCATGGTTGTCCTTCATCTAGTGTTCTGCCAATCCTATTCAGGATGACTCGAGTGAACAGCTTGTAGATGACAGACAATAGGCAGATCGGGCGATAGTTGCCAATGTCATGGATGTCTCCCTTCTTGAACAGTAGTATGGTCCTGCTGGTTTTCCATTGGGACGGAACCTTGCATTCAGACAGGTAGCGAGTGAAGAGCCGAGCCAGTGTATTGATGAGTACTGACGGCAGGTTCTTCAGGTGTTCAGGTCTGACCTTGTCTGGGCCGGGTGCTGTTTGCTTCTTTACCAACGAAATGGCGTGTCGGATTTCGGAAGGGAGAACGTTAGGAACGACATACCCATCCTGTGGAATTTGGTATGTCGGCAAGTGGACATGGCTATCGAAGAGATTTGAGTAGAAGTCATGGATAATCTTCTCCATTGCCGTTCTGGAGGATGTGATGGATCCATCAGGACGTCGGAGGGCAGTCATCTTGGTCTTATAGTTGGCGAAGGACAGGCGGGTGTTACGAATACTTTTCCCAGCTTCTGCCGCATCTACCAGTACTTCTGCTCTTCTCTCTTTGAGGTCTTTCTTTATCGCATCTCTGCACTGCTTTGCGAGCTCGGACATTAGCTTGCGGTTGCCTGAGGCATGCGCCAAACCACGCTGGCGAATTAGCTCAAGAGTTTTCGAAGATAGGCGACTTTTTGTGGCTACCTCTCTCTTGGCGTTCCTCGCACATTCATGGAGGTGCTGAACCAGTCGATCGTATTCCTCGTCAATGTTGTCAACAATGGCATCTTCCCATGTTGCCGCAATAGTACCAAAGAGTTCCCAGTTGGTGGTCATTCTGGGAGTTCTCTTTTTGAACTTTGCAGCCCTTTCTCCCCGCTCTGTGAAGTAGAATTTTGCACGAAGGAGACGGTGGTCCGATCCCGTTCGAAATTTTGGGACAACAGCGACATCAGTCAGGCAAAACCGTCGATTGAATATGATGTGGTCTATTTCGTTGCGGAATCGTCCACCGGGAGACTCCCATGTCCATCGTTTAGATTCTGCCTTCTGGAACTGTGAGTTACCATGAATGGTCTTGGTCGACATGATGAACTCAGACAGTCTCTCACCCTGTTCGTTCCATTCTAGGCCATGGGTCCCGATGTGAAGTTCTTCAGCTGCTCTTCTCGGTCCTATCTTGGCATTAAAATCACCCACAATGATCTTGTAGAAGGTGTGGTCTTCTTTATAGAACTTCTCTAGCTCCATGTAGAACTTCTCGATTTCTCTTTCATCATAATGAGATGTTGGTGCGTAGACAACGAAGATAGAAACTTCTGGCAGTGAGCCACATCTATTCAAATGTAAACGTCCGATTCGGGTTGTTAGGCATTCGAATGAATCAATGCTCTTGGCCAAGTTTGTGTTGACAAGGACACCGACGCCTCCAACACCTCTTTTATCGCATGTTTCGAGGAACTACTTCCACTTCCCAGCCGTCGCCACACTCCAGGACGCTTTCCGGACCCGCGCGGCAGCTCCGGCCGAGACCCACGCACAACTGAAGACCCACAGAACAAGATAAGTGGAACTCTCTGAGACCTTGGACTCCAGGCTCGGCGGACCCAGGGACAGAGCTTCTCTGCTTGCTCCCACCACCCCAGGTGACAAAGGGATTCTAATCAGGAGCCCCACCCTACCCTGCCCTGTCTGCTTCTATCAACCACCCAGGGATGGAATTGTGCACAGGAGACCCACCCTACCCAGATAAATACCCCACTGGCAGATTTCCACTCTCGACAGTACTTCCACTACCCAGCCGTCACCACACTCCAGGACGCTTTCCGGACCCGCGTGGCCGCAAGCGGCCGCGCGACACATCATAAAACACTAAATACCCATCTTCTGGAATTGTCGTACCATATTTGATAGGGTTCAAATATGGTAACACCTACAAGGGTGATTAGAGGTCACCCCAAAAGCCTCTATACCTCTCGGAAAGACTGGCAAGCTACCGAGAGTATTCCGCCCGCACGGAAGAGCCTGGCAAGCTATCCGCTGTGTATTCGATATGCCAAAACCAGTAACTACAACTGGTCTCATTCACCTGACCCTGAAGGCTTCACCGACATGGCAGCACTGAGAAGGATGAGAAAGGAGAGGCCGACAAAATCTCAAGGCCGACCTAGGCTGCCACAACGAAGGAAGACAAAAATTATCGTCTGTACTTTCAATGCACGTACGCTAGCATCAGATGCATCCATCGAGGACCTGATGGTACAAGCGCGAATGATCAAGTACGACATCATTGGTCTGACCGAGACAAGAAGGCACGAATCTCACCATGCCGTTTTCGACACCGGAGAAGAATTGTTCCTCGGAACATGCGATCCTGCAAATCAATAACAATAATTTTCCAATTTTGAGGAACGGCAACCGGTGATGGCAACCCAGGTTGCAAACCCCCCATATCTTCCATAGTTACATTAATGGCTCTTAAATCCTGCAACAGTCTCCATTTTCCTGATTTCTTCTTTATTACAAATACAGGGGTATTCCAAGGGCTATTAGATTCCTCTATATGTCCTTTATCTAATTGTTCCTGCACTAGTATTTCTAAAGCCTGTAATTTTTCATCAGGTAGGGGCCACTGACTCACCCACACAGACTGATCATTCTTCCAAATAATAGGATCTGCAAAGATGTTAACTGCAGTGGCCCCTATAAAAAACTTTGTTCTTGTTCTGACTCATGTTCTTTAGCAGTCAGGACACAGCCTAGTGCCTTTAGAAGATCTCGTCCCCACAGCGTAAAGGGTAGGGAGGCAATAACATAAGGCTGGATAGTCCCTTCTTTCCCATCTGCCCTCCAGGTTAAAATGGAGGAACTTACTGTGGCTCCCATAACAGCTCCTATTCCCATAAGGGTGGCTCCGGTAGTGTGCACGGGCCATGAAGGAGGCCAGTCCCTACCGGCTATGCAGGTCTTATCAGCGCCGGTATCTAGCACTCCTCTAATTGGCTTTCCATTAATGTAAATAACTTTGAATGGTGCGAAATCCATCTCTTTAACCCAGGCAGCGACGTCGGCTGGAACCTCAGTCGCAACAGCTACGTCTGTGGACCCGAACTGTCCCAAGCCTCTGCTTCCTGTAAGAACAGGTGTCGGCAAGGGAATATAGGGCAGTACTAACAGCTGCACAATTCTCTGGCCTTTATGCAGCTGTACAGTTTCTTTCAAAGGTTTTACCATTACTTTTATGTCAGATTCAGTATCTGAATCAACCACAATTTCCAGATGTTTATTAATGTTGGAGCTTCTGCCAATGACAAGCCCCATGGTGCCGGGGGGCAGTGTGCCCTTGGTACCTGTTGGAATTACTGTAATGCGATCCCATTTAGATAATATAATATCAACAGGACAGGCCAAGTCCAGACCAGCACTCCCGGGTGTTCCTCTGGGTAGGGAGTGGATTGTAGGAGCATCTGTTTTTAATGGAGCCTTTTCCGCCGCTCCATTCCCCTATTTTTGTGTTGGGCTAAGGGGACGCCCCTCATCTAGTTTTTTGACTGTTCCTTATTTTTATTCCCTGTCAGTAGCACTCCATCCTTGGTAAATTTAGACTTACTACCATCTCCTGGGAACCAAGGACAAAGATGCTTGACCACACGCAAAAATTCTGACAGAGCTGAATCAGTAACTTTTAAACCTTTTTCTAATAACATGCGCCGCACGACAGCTGCAAAGAGCTTGTCGTCTTTTGACATCTGTACACCCATGATGACCTGATTACCTGATTACCTGCACTTAACCGGTCAGCCTTTACCGGCGGATCCGCGGAATCCTGGCAGGAGCCGATCCCTGCTTTGGGGAGAGAAAAGAAAGAAAGAGGGGGGATTACCTGTCCTTCCGGTCCCTGTTGGGGCGCCACCTGCCGCAGACTTGCTTGGTCGAAGACCACCAGACTGAGGGGGACCAGGCGAAGGTGCACAGGAGAGCAGGAGATTCGGCGCGTTGGACAGACAGACACCAACACAAGAGAGGTTGAGTGCTGCTGCGGTTTATTGCATCCAGAGTTCTTCTTTTTATACAATTACAGAAACAACGTGGCAAAGCACACATTACATCAGGCCATGGGTCATGTTTCCAAGACAACAGGGGGCACGTACACGTTCTGTTTTAAGATTAGGGCAAAAGATCCACTTGTTCTAATAAAATATGTGAGTGAAATATTATGTTCCTTATAATTCCTTAATTGTCTACTTTTACTGACATTAAGCTACTATTTCCCTAAAAACGCCTACCCATAAACTAAAGAAAATATCAGGACTTTATAAGCTAATATTAACTCTACTTTACTAGCAGGCATGTAAAAATCTGAATTTTGCAAAAACTAATATTAACTCTACTAGCAAGCATCTTTCCAAGGCCGAAAGTTAAATCAAGATATTTAACAAGCAGGCTCCTATTCCCACAGAATGGCAAGTGAAGACTGCATGTCAGAGGCGCCCAGAAAACAGTGAAAGGGGGCGCTGCCAGAGGCCTATTTCCACAGAATGGCAAGTGAAGACTGCATGTCAGAGGCGCCCAGAAAACAGTGAAAGGGGGCACTGCCAGAGGCCTATTTCCACAGAATGGCAAGTGAAGACTGCATGTCAGAGGCGCCTAGAAAAACAGTGAAAGGGGGCTACCGGAGGCATGCTCCCACAGAATGGCAGGTGAAGACTGCATGTCAGAGGCGTCTATAAAAACAGTGAAAGGGGGTTGCCGGAGGCATAAACCCGTAGGTCACGAACCTTCCCTTCCCAGGGACCCAGGCCCTTGCCTGAGCCCCTTGCAGCATGTTGCTACGTGGGCGACGCCGTTACCGGCGTGGCATGTGTGTGCACATGTCTGTGCATATGTGTGTGCGTGTGTCCGTGGGCTTGTGTATGTATCTGTGTATATGCCTGTGTTTCTGTATGTGCACATGTTGTGATTGTGTGTATAAGACTGTGTTGTGACTCTGTTGCATGTAGGTATGTGTCTGTTTATATGCTTGTGTGTATATCTGTGTGTGCACTGGGTGTGCTCTGAGTCTATGTATCTGTGTACTTGTGTGTGTGCATGTTGTGTGTCTGAATATGTCTGTGTATATGACTGTATATCTGTGTATCTGTCTGTGTCATTGTGTCTTTGTATGCATGTGTCTCTTTGTGTCTCTTCAGCGCGTGCACACGTGTGTATCTGTGTGTAAGTCTGTGTGTGCGCACAGGTGTCTATGCACTGTCTTTGTGGCTGTCTGTATTTCTGTATGTCTATATATGTCTGTTCTGTGCCCACGTTGTGAATCTGTGCAAGTCCATATTCTGTGTGTTGGGAATGTGAGTGTCTCTTTATGTATGTCTGTGTGTGATTATGTGTATCTCTTGGTATGTGTCTGTATATGTATCTGTGTGTCTATATTTCTATGTGTCTGTGTATATATCTGTGCTTGTGTATATGCGCCATGTGTCTGTATTTTTCTAAGAAAATGTGTTTGTCTTTGTGTATGTGTCTCTTGTGTCAGTGTGTGCATGTATGTCTCTGTATACATTTGTGTCACTGTGTGTGCATGTGTACTTCTATGTATACACCTGTCTGTATGCACATGTGTCTGTGTATGTCTAGTTGTGTTGGTGTGCGCATTTATCTGTGCATACGTGTCTGTATATGTATGTGCGTGTCGCGTGTGTGTTAATGTGGATGTGTCTGTATATGTGTGTCGTTCTCTGCATTTGTCTCTCTGTGTGTATGTGTATGTGTGTCTGTGTATCTGTGTGTGCATGCACGTTTGTCTATGTATAGTGTGTCTATGTATAGTGTGTCTATGTCATTGTGTTACCTTTGTGTGTGTGTGTCTGTATGTGCATGTGTGCTTTTCTATGTATATCTCTATGTGTCACTATGTCTGTGTGTGCATGTGTATCTATCTGTGTGTCTGAATATATGTCTTTGTGCATCTCCTTGTATATATACGTATGTGTGTCTGTACATGTCCGTATGTATATATTTCAGTGATTATATGTTTGTTTCTGTGTGAATATGTGTCTTTTCTATACATGTGTGCATGTCTCTGTTGTGTATATATCAGTATGCATATATTTCTGTGCATCTCAGTGTGTCCATATGTCTGCGTGTGTGTGGGTGAAGGTGTGTGTTGGTGTGCGTGCATGAGTATGTCATGGTATATGTCTGTGTCTCCGAACATGTCTCAGTGTTTGTGCACTTGTCTGCGTGTTTTTGTGCATGTGTGTCTCACACTATGTATGTCTATATGTGTGTGTGCTTCCATATACAGCCACGCGACTTTTTATTTATATTTATTTAATTTTTCAAGGTTACCTTGAATATCGCACCCACATGGTAGAGCCTCGCAAGCTATCCGTGGTATATTCGATATGCCAAATCCAGTGAAAAAAAATGAATCTCATTCTCCTAACCCTGAATATGGCAGAGTCGAGAAGTATATGGAAGGAGAGGCTGATAAAATCCCAAGGCCGAACTAGGCTGCCAAAACAAAGAAAGACAAGAATGATTGTCTGTATTTTCAATGCACGTACGCTGGCATCTGATGCATCCATCGAGGACCTGATGGTACAAGCGAGAAAGATCAAGTATATCAGTGGTCTGATTGAAATGAGATGACATCAATCACATCACGCCGTTTTCAAAACTGGAGAAGAACTGTTCCTTGGCACATGTGACAAAAGAGGCGACAGTGGTGTCAGTATCCTTGTCGACACGAACTTAGCCAATAGCATTGATTCATTCGAATGCCTAACAACCCAAATAGGACGATTACACTTGAATAGATGTGGCTCACTGCCAGAAGTTTCTATCTTTGTTGTCTATGCATAAACATCCAATTATGGTGAAAGAGAAATTGAGAATTTCTACATGGAGCTGGAGAAGTTCTATAAAGAAGACCACACCTTCTGCAAGATCATTGTCGGTGATTTTAATGCCAAGATAGGACTGAGAAGACCAGCCTATGAACTTCAAATCAGGACCCATGGCCTAGAATGGAAAAAACAGGGTGACAGACTGTCTCAGTTCATCATGTCAACCAAGGCCATCCATGGTAACTCACAGTTCCAAAAGGCTGAATTAAAATGTTGGGCACGGGAGTCTCCCGGTGAACAGTTCCACAATGAAATAGACCACATCATATTCAATCGATGGTTTTGCCTGACTGATGTCGCTGTTGTCCAAAATTCCAAACGGGATCGGACCAGTGTCTCCTTCGTGCAAAATTCTACCTCACAGAATGGGAGAAAAGACTGCAAAGTTTAAGAAGAGAACTCCCAGAATGACCACCAACTGGGAGCTCTTTGGCTCTGTTCTGGCAACATGGGAAGATGCCATCATTGACAACATTGATGAGGAAAATGATCAAATGATTCAGCACCTACATAATTGTGCGATAAATGACAAGAGAGAGTGATAACCACAAAAAACCGCCTTTCTTCGAACTCTTTTTAACTTATTCACCAATGTGGCTTGGCACATGCCTCAGGCAACTGCAAGCGAATGTCCGAGCTGACAAAACAGTGCAGAAAAGCGATCAAGGATGACCTCAAAGACAGGAGAGGAGCAGTGCTGGTAGATGCGGCAGAACCCGGGAAAAGCATTCATAATGCCCGCCTGTCCTTCACCAACTACAAGAACAAGATGACTGCCCTCCGACATCCTGATGGATCTATCACATCTTCCAAAAGGGCAATGGAGAAGATTATTCATGACTTATACTCAGATCTCTTTAATAGTCACGTACACTTGCCCACATACCAAATTCCGCAGGATGGATACGTCATTCCCAATGTTCTCCCTTCCGAAATCCAACACGCCATTCTGTTGGTAAAGAAACGTACAGCACCCGGCCCAGACAAGGTCAGAACTGAACACCTGAAGAACCTGCTGTCAGTACTCATCAAAACACTGGCTCAGCTCTTCACAGGCTACCTATCTGAATGCAAGATTCTGTCCCAATGGAATACCAGCAGGACTGTAGTATTATACAAGAAGGGAGTATTTCTTGTATAGTTGCCATCCATGACATTGGCAACTATCGCCCGATCTGCCTATTGTCTGTCATTTACACGCTGTTCACTCAAGTCATCCTGAAAAGGATAGGCAGAACACTAGATTGAAGTACAACCATGTGAACAAGCGGGCTTCTGAAAAGGATTCAGAATCATCGAGCATATCCACACAATAACTAAACTCTTGGAGCATCCACCACCCAGATCCTCTGAATTCCAGTAGGCGGGAGTCAGACCCACCAATTGGCCCCCTGGCTCCATGTAATCCCATCAACAGCCAAGACTCAGAGACTATACAAACCAGATTATACAGACCAGTCTCCTGGCCCCGCACCTGGCTGTACTCGCCTGAGGCCCCTGGAGGGGAGCGGGATGAGCTTTCCTCCCCACCCCGACCAGGACTCCGGTAGCCGAAGGCCTCCAGGACCAGCCATCACCATGCTGAGACCACTCTCCGAACACCTGAAGGTACTGGTGGACAAAGAAAGGCAAGCGGTTCCCAGGGCTGAGATCTCCAAGCCTACTCATATCAGGGCTGAGCATCCTCAATTCAGATCCTCTGAGTTCCAGTAGGAGGGGGGGTCACACCCACAAACTGGCCCCCTGGCGCCGTGTAATCAAATCAATGGCCTAGACTCAGAGACTATACAAACCAGCTCCCGGAAGAGACCAGCGCACAGTCTCCTGCCCCTGAATGTGGCTGTCCTCGCTGGGGTTCCTTGGAGGGGAGTACGTTGAGCTTTCCTCCCTGCCCAAGCAGGGCTCCAGCCAACAAATACCTCCAGGACCAGCCACCACCATGCTGAGACCACTCTCCACACACCTGACGGTACCGGCAGAGGAACAAAGGCAAGCAGGTCCCGGGGCTGAGATCTCCAAGCCTACTCGGATCGGGCCTGAGAACCTCCAACCAGATCCTCCAAATTCCAGTAGGCGGGGGTCACACCCACCAACTACCCCCATGGCGCCGTGTAATTCCATCAACAGCCAAGACTCAGAGACTATGAAAACCAGATCCCTGAAGAAAAGAGTGCAGTCTCCTGCCCCCGGGCCTGGCTGTCCTCGCCGGGGTCCATTGGAGGGGAGAGGGTTGAGCTTTCCTCCCCGACACGACCAGGGCTCTGGCATCCGAAGACCTCCAGGACCAGCCACCACCATGCTGAGACCACTCTCTGCACACATGAAGGTACCAGCAGAGAAACACAGGAAAGCAGTTCCCAGGGCTGAGATCTCCAGGTGAACTCGAATCAGGGCTGAGCATCCTCCACTGAGGTACTCCAAATTCCAGTAGGCGGGTCTCACACCCACCAACTGGTCCCCTGGAACAGTGTAATAGCATCAACAGCTAAGACTCAGAGAATATGAAAACAGCTCCCGGAAGAGAACAGTGCAGTCTCCTTCCCCCACGCCTGGCTGTCCACGCAGGGGTCCCTTGGAGTGGAGTGGGTTGAGCTTTCCTCCCCACCGCAACCAGGGCTCCAGCAGCCGAAGACCTCCAGGACAAGCCACCACCATGCTGAGACCATTCCCCGCACACCTGAGGGTACCGGTAGAGGAACAAATGCAAGCAGGTCCCTGGTCTAATATCTCCAAGCCAACTCAGATTGGGGCTGAGCATCCTCCACCCAGATGCTCCAAATTCCTGTAGGCGGGGATCACACCCACCAACTGGCCCCCTGGCGCTGTTTAATCCCATCAACGGCCAAGACTCAGAGACTATAAAACCCAGCTCTAGTAAGAGAAAAGTCCAGTCTCCTGCCCCCGCTTCTGGCTGTTCTCAGCGCAGCCCCATGGCGGGAAGCGGGTTGAGCTTTCCTCCGCGCCCCGACCAGGGCACTGAGAGCCAAAGACCTTCAGGAACAGCCACCACCATGCTGAGACCACTCTCTTCACACCTGAAGGTACCCACAGAGGAAGAAAGGCAAGCGGGTCTGAGGGCTGAGATCTCCAAGCCTACTCGGATCGGGGCTGAGCAGCCTCCACCTAGATTCTCCGAATTCCAGTAGGGGGGGTCACACCCACCAACTGGCCCCATGGCGCCGTGTAATCCCACTAACTGCCAAGACACAGACACTATGAAAACCAGCTCCCGGAAGAGAACAGTGCAGTCTCCTGCCCCTGCACCTGGCTGTCCTCGTGGGGCCCCTTGGAGGGGCGCGGGTTGAGCCCTCCTCCCCACCCGAACCAAAGCGGTGGCAGCCGAACACCTCCAGGACCAGCCACCATCATGCTGTGTCCACTCTCCGCATACTTGAAGATACGGGAAGAGGAAGGAAAGCTAGATGGTTACGGGGCTGAGATCTCCAAGCCAATTCGGATCGGGGCTGAGAATCTTCCACCCAGATCCAGTAAACGGGGGACACAACAACCAACTGGCCCCCTGGAGCTGTGTAATACCATCAACACCCAAGAGTCAGAGACTATAAAAACCAGTTCCCTGAAGAGAACAGTGCATTCTCATGCCCCACCACCTGACTGTCCTTGCCAGGGCCCATTGAAGGGGAGCAGGTTGAGCTTTCCTCTCTGACCAGACCAGGGCTCCAGGAGCCGAAGACCTCCAGGACCAGCCACCACCATCCTGAGACCACTCTACGCACAAATGAAGGTACCAGCAGAGGAACAAAGGCAAGCGGGTCCTGGGGATGAGTCTCCAAGCCTACTTGATAGGGCTGAGCATCCTCCACCCAGATCCTCCGAATTCAAGTAGGCGGGGGTCACACCCACCAACTGGACCCCTGGCGCTGTGTAATCCCATCAACAGTCAAGACTCAGAGACTACAAAAGGCAGCTCCTGGAAGAGAAAAGTGCAGTCTCCTGCCCCCGCGCCTGGCTGTCCTCGCCGGGACCCCTTGGAGGGGAGCGGGTTGAGCTTTCCTCCCCGCCCCGACCAGGGCTCCGACAGCCGAAGACCTCCAAGACGAGCCACCACCATGCTGAGACCACTCTCCGCACACCTGAAGGTACCGGCAGAGGAACAAATGCAAGCGGGTACTGAGGCTGAGATCTCCAGGCGAACTCGGATTGGGGCCGAGCATCCTCCACCCGGATCCTCCAAATTCCAGCAGGTGGGGATCACACCCACCAACTGGCCCCCTGAGCCGTGTAATTAGATCAATGAAAAGGACTCAGAGCTATAAAAACGAGTTCCCGGAAGAGAACAGTGCAGTCTCCTGCCCCCGCGCCTGGTTGTCCTCTCCGTGGCTCTTGGAGGGGAGAGGGTTGAGCTTTCCTCCCCGCCCTACCAGGGCTCCAGCAGCCAAAGACCTCCAGGACCAGCCACCACCATGCTGAGTCCACTCTGCGCACAACTCAAGGTACGGGTGGAGGAAGAAAGGCAAGCTGGTCCCTAGGCTGAGATCTCTAAGCCTACTTAAATTGGGGCGAGCACCCTCCACCCAGATCCTCCGAATTCCGTTAGTCAGGGATCACACCAACCAACAGGCCCCCTGGCGCTGTTTTATCCCATCAATGGCCAAGACTCAGATCTATAAAAACCAGCTCCCGGAGGAGAAGAGTGCAGTCTCCTGACCCCGGGCTTGGCTGTCCTCGCCTGAGCCCCTTGGAGGGAAGTGTCTTGAACTTTCCTCGCCACCCCAACTATGGTTCACGAAGCCGAAGACCTCCAGAACCAGCCACCCCCATGCTGAGACTACTCTCCAAACACCTGAAGGTACCGGCAGAAGAACAAAGGAAAGCAGGTCCTGGGGCTGAGGTCTCCAAACCTACTCAGATCGGGGCTGAGCATCCTCCACCCAGATCCTCCGAATTCCAGTAGGCGGGGGTCACACCCACCAATTGGCCCCATGTTGCCATCTAATCCCATTAACTGCCAAGACTCAGATACTATGAAAACCAGCTCCCGGAAGAGAACAGTGCAGTCTCCTAAACCCATGCCTGGTTGTCCTCGCCGGGGCCCATTGAAGGGGAGCGGGTTGAGCTTTCTTCCCCATCCCGAACACGGCTCCCACAGCCGAAGACCTCCAGGACCAGCCACCACCATGCTGAGACGACTCTCAGCACACCTGAAGGTACTGACAGAGAAACACAGGCAATCAGGTCTCAGGGCTGAGATCTCCAAGCCTATTCTGATCAGGGCTGAGCATCCCCCACCCAGATTCTCCGAATTCCAGTAGGCGGGGGTCACACCAACCAACTGGCCCCTGGCTCAGTGTAATCCCATCACCGGCAAAGACTCAGAGATTATAAAAACCAGCTCCTGGAAGAAAACAGTTCAGTCTCCTAACCCCACGTCTGGTTGTCCTCGCTGGGGCCCACTGGAGTGGAGTGGGTTGAGTTTTCCTCCCCGCCCTGACCAGAGCTCCGGCAGCCGAAGACCTCCAGGACCAGCCACCACCATGCTGAGACCACTCTCCGCACACATGAAGGTACTGCAGAGAAACACAGGCAAGCAGGTCGTGGGGCTGAGATCTCCAAGCCTACCTGGATCGGGGCTGAGCATCCTCCACCCAGGTCCTCTGAATTTCAGTAGGCGGGGGTCATACCCACCAACTGGCCCCCTGGCACCGTGTAATCAATGGCCAAGACCCAGAGACTATAAGAACCAGCTCCCAGAACCGCACGGCCACTTTTGTGACCTCACGACATATTATTATCTCATTCCTACTTTGGACAAACTGGCAGGTACTGAATGTAACCTGCCCACACACAGTGTCTGGCACACTCCCTGTGGCATACCCGACATACCAAATACCAGTAACAATGATGGGTCTCGGTCTCCTAAAGAGCCTTGAATATAGCACTTTCTTAAAAATGTCAGGGCTCAGATGAAGGAGACCTTACTGGGGCCTGCTTGACGTAATCGACAAATAACAGGATGGTCGTTATTTGTGATTCGTGAACTAAGCTCACTGAGGTTTCTCAGGAGTTCAAGATGCCTCTCTGTCTAACGTTCATTGATTTAAAGAAGGCCTTTTATTCTGTTGAGATGGAAGCGGTCATAGAAGCCCTAGCCAATCAGGACGTACAAACCCAATACATCAGTTTCCTCCTTGAGCTCTATTACAGATTCACTATCAGGATCTCACCATTTTACAAAGAAGTAATCATCCATATCAATAGAGGGGTTAGGCAGGGTGATACCATTTCACCAAAACTCTTCAGTGCCACCCATAAGAATGTCACGTGATGACTGGAATGGGAAGGAATGGGAGTGAAGATAGATGGTCAGCAACTACACCACCTCTGCTTTGCTGATGACATCATTCTAATAACACCAAACATCAGCCAAGCAGCGCAAATGCTGACTGACTTCGACTGTGACAGTGGAAATGTCAGATTACAGCTGAATCTTACAAAGGCAACGTTCATGAGAAACAGTCTTATTCCTGATGTTCTATTCACTCTCAATGGAACCACTATCTCCGAATGCAACAGTTATATATACCTAGGTCGAGAAATCAACATGATGGATGACCTGGCACCTGAGTTACTAAGGAGGAAGAAAGCGGCTTGGAATGCCTTCAAGAGCGTTGAAGAAATAACTAAGAGGACAAAGAACCTACAGCTATGAGAACATCTCTTCGATTCCACTGTTCTTCCTGCATTAACATATGCCTCAAAGACCTGGGCCCTACAAAAACAGGATGAAAACGCTATTTGGGTCTCTCAAAGAGGAATCGAAAGAGCTATGCTTGGAGTATCATGCTTCACTCAAATGGGAGATAGAATCCGGGGTTCCAATCTCCATCAACGCTCATGAATCAGGTATGCTGTCTCTTTTGCCAAGACATCAAAAATCAGATGGGCTGGACATGTAATGAGGTTTACAGATGACTGCTGGAATAGAGCCATTACTGACTGGATTCCATGGGACGTCAAAAGATCGTGTGGACACTTTCACCTACAAGATGGTCAGAATTCTTCGTAAAGACCCTGTATGATTGGTTTGAGGCTCTGCATGTTCCTAGAATGAGCAGATGCCATTGGGCTAAGTTAGTATGCAACAGGGATGAATGGAGACGTTACTGGCACCCACTCGAGTAAATCGATGAGTAACGGGGTATCAAGTGATCAAATGATGTCTTCCCATATTTATCTATATGTTTAGGTCTGCATAAATGGGTCTGTGTAAATGAATGTGTATGCGTGTGTATGTTTATGTATCTATCTGTGGTTGTCTCTGAGTCTGAATATATGTCTGTGCCCAAGTTGCACATGTGTGTTTTCAGTGTCTGTGTGTCTCTGTGTCTGTGATTTTTTCTGTGTGTGTCTGTACATGTCTGTGGATATCTGTACAGGTGTTTGTATCTCTGTGTATGAGTATATGTCTGTGTAAATCTCTCTGTATCTGTGTGTGTCTCTGTTTGTGTGCCTGTGCTCTATGCATACATCTTTGTCTCTCTGTGTGTATGTGTGTGTGCCTCTGTGTTCCTGTTTGTATGTATCTGTGTTTATGTGTATGTCTATGTGTGCTCATGTGTGTGCTGTGTCTGTGTAAGTACCTGTGCCGTGAATATGTCAGTGTCCGTGTGATTGTGTCTATCTATGTATATATCTGTGTGAGACTGTGTGTATATATATCTCTGCGATTATATGTATGTGTTGGTATATGACTGTGTGTATCTGCATGTGAAGTGGGTTGCCTATGTATACATATTCATGTGTCTGTGTGTGTCTGCATATATGTCTGTAGATTTCTGTAGATTTCTGTGTGTGGCTGTCTTTTGTGCCTGTGTGTGTGCAGAGTATGTCTCTGTATGTCTTTAAGTCTATGTATAAATATGTGTGTGTCTATGGGTGAGTTTGTGTATGTGTCTGTATTTCTGTGTGTCTCTGAGTGTGCATACATGTGACCCTGTGTGCGTATATCTATTCGTGTGCTTATGTATGTCCGTTGTCTTTGTATGCATGTGTATCAATATAAGTCTTGATATGTCTATTTGTGCATGTCTTTGTGCATATATGTGTGCATCACTATGCATCTGTGTATGACATCTGTGTGTCCATGTGTGTGTCTGTTTGTATATATCTGTGTCTGTGTGTGACTGAGCATGTGTTTCTGTGTATATAAGTATGTCTTGTGTATTTGTTCGTGTTGCGTGTGCTTGTGTGTTTCTGTGTGTCTAATGTCTGTGTATCTGTGTATCTATAAATGTACATGTGTATCTGTGTATATGTCTTTGTGTGTAGTATGTCTGTGTGTGCGCATGAATATCTGTGTATATGTCTGCCTGTATCTTGATGTGTGCATGTGTTTATCTGTGTGCAACTGTGTAAATGTTTATGCGTCTCTATGTGTTCATGGTGTATTGGTATATGTCTATGTGTACGTGTATATCTATGTGTGTCTCTGTCTATGCCTGTGTATATGGGTATCTGTGTGTGTCTGTGTTTATTTCTGTGAATGCATGTTGGTGTGTGTTAGTGTATATGCTTGTGTATCTCTCTGCGTATGTATATATCTGTGTGTCTCTGTGTGCTTCTGTCTGGGTATATGTCTATTGTGCGCATGTGTGTCAGTCTGTATATGCTTCTGTGTTCTGTGCGTACATGTGGAAATGTGCTATGTGTCCATATTTGTATGTCTGTGCATATGTATGTGGGTTTATCTCTGTGTGTACACATGCTTGTGTGTCTGTATGAGTCTATTTCATGTCTGCATGTCTATATATGTGTCTGTGCATATGCATGTGGGTGTGTCTATGTGTGTGCATTGGGTGTGTGCCTGTGTATGTATCTGTCTCTTCGTGTGTATATAACTATGTCTTTGTGTGAGCATAGGCATATATCTGTGTTTGTGTGTCCGTGTGTACATCTCTATGTGTGCATGTGTGTCTATGTGTGTGCATATATGGGTCTGTGTGTATGCATATTGTGTGTGTGCATGTCTCTGCATGTCTATGTGTCTCTGTTGTATATGTCTGTGTGTCTGTAGGTTGGTATGTCTGTCTCTGTGGGTGTGTGCGTCTGTGTGTCTGTATGTATATATGTGTTTCTGTGTATGACTGTCTCTCTGTGTGTATGTATGTCTATGTGCATGCATGTCTGTGTGTGTTGCCATATCTGTGTATATATCTGTGTGTATCTGTGACTGTGTGTGCATGGGTTAGGTTTCTCTCTGTATATGTCTGTGTGTGTGTCTGTGATTTTGTATGTCTGTGTGTGTATGTCTTGTCTGAATGTATGTGTATGTGTTTACCAATGTGTATGTGTGTGTGTCAGTGTCTGTGTATATATCCTGCCTCTGTGCCTGGCTGTCCTCGCCGGGGCCCCTTGGAGGGGACCGGGTTGAGCTTTCCTCCCTGCCCTGACCAGGGCTCCGGCAGCCGAAGACCTCCAGGATCAGCTACCACTATGCTGAGACCACTCTCCGCACACATGAAGGTACTGGCAGAGGGACAAAGCCACGCGGGTTCCGGGGCCGAGATCTCCAAGCCTACTCGGATGGGCGCCGAGCATCCTCCACCCAGATCTTCCAAATTCCAGTAGGTGGGGGTCACACCCACCAACTGGCCCCCTGGCTCCGTGTAATCCCATCAACGGCCAAGACTCAGAGACTATAAAAACCAGCTCCCGGAACATCTTATTATTACATCTTATTATCTCACTCCTATTTTGGACAAACTGGCAGGCTACCGAATGTAGCCTGCCCACACAGCAGAGTCTGGCAAACTCCCCATTGTGTACCCAATATGCCAAATACCAGTAACAATGACGGGTCTCATTTTTCTAAAGAGCCTTGAATATAACCTCAGGGCCAGGATGAAGGAGACGTTACTGGGGCCTGCTCGAGGCAATCGATGAATAACAGGATGATTCGTGATTTGTGTGATGTGTGTGTCAGTGTCTGTGTATATATCGTGTGTGTGGGAAGAGGGTGAGCAAGTCTATAGAATCTCTGCAGAAGAGTCCCAAGAGTGGGGCAGAGAGGTGGATGTGGTCAGTGTGTTCCAGTCAAAGCTGCAAATGGATGGAGGGCGCGGACACCGTCCATCAGCTTACCAGCAGCAGACACACACACACACACACATACACGTGTGTTCCAGGGCCACTATGGTGCTCCTCTAGACGATGACAGCACGGCCTTCCTCAGTGCTGCTTAGGAAACACCGGTGCCTACATACAGAGGTCAAGGCCCAAAGGTTTGCACCCCTCCTACTCTGTATGCGCCACATTGAGTCTGTGTGTATGTCTGTAGCTTGTCTTTGAGTGTGCATGTGGGTATGTGTTTGTGTATGTCTCTGTGTACACATCTGAGTGTATGTTTGTGTTTATGAGTGAGTGCTATGTGTCTCTGTGTGTACACATGTGTCCGTGTATATTTGTGTGTGCTCATAGGTTGTGTCTTTGTATGTGTGTGTCTGTGTATAGATGGGTATATGTGCATGTCTCTATATGTTTATCTGTGTCTTGTGTCCTTATCTTTGAATACAACTGTGTGTCTCTCGTGTGCACATGTGCATGCATTTCTGTATATCTCTGTGTCTGTGTGATCATGGCTATGTGCTTATGTATGTATCTGTGTGTCTGTTTGTCTCTGTATATGTATGTGTGTGTCTCAGTGCATGTGATGTCTGAATATGTCTGTTAATTTGTGTGTGTCTATCTATATGTCTGTGGATATGTGTGTGTGTTGTATATGTGGGCAGTTTGTGTCTCTGTGTGAATGTATATCTGTGTATAAATGTCTGTGCGTATGATTGTGTGTATGTGAATGTGTCTTTGTGTCCAGGTAAATATCTGTGTCTGTGAGTTCATTTGTATATGTCTGTAGGCCTTTGTGTGTGTTTCTTTGAAAATGTCGGTGTGTGTGTATCTGTGTTTCTATGTTTAGCTGTATGCCTGTGTATATGTCTGTGTGTCTCTGTATATTTCTGTGTGTCAGAGTTTGTGTATATATATATATATATATATATATATATATATATGTCTGATGTCCGAGCACATGTATCTGTGTGCACATGTAGGTGTGCTGTGAATATGTCTGTTTCTGTGTGCAAATGTGTGTCTGTGTAAATGTCTGTGCCTGTGTCTCTATCTATTTGTCTTGTGCTTATATTATGTATGTCTGTGAATATGTTTGTGTGCCTCTGTATGTGGGGATATGTGTCTGAGTCTGTATATTTGTTTTATTTGTGTGTCTATATTTGTAAATGTGTTTCTGTGTTTACATTTGTGTGTCTATGCATGTGGGTGTTTGTGCATTTGTGTCGTGTCTGTGTGTATCTGTGTATGTCTGTGTGTGTATTTGTGTGTCCGTGTATAAGTTTGTGTGTATATCTGTGACTGTATGTGTCTCTGTGTGTGCATTTGTGTTTCTGTGCATTTCTCTATGTATATGTCTGTACGTCTTTGTGTATTCCTATCTCTTTGGGTACATGTGTTAGTCTGTGTACATGTCTGTGTTTTTACATGTGTCTGTGTGGGCATGCCTCTATACAACTTTGTATTTGTGTGTATGCATGTAGGTATGTGTATATATGTACATCTGTATCTTTGTGTGCATGTGTTTGTGTGCATGTGCATCTATAAGTCTATGTCTGTATATGTGTGTATATGTGTGGTCGCAAGTGCCTGTGTGAGCATGTATGTCTGTGTGAATGTCTTTGTAGTCTGTGTGTCTGTTTATGTCTATGCCTCATTCTCTGTGTATATATGTCTTTGCATGTGTACATGTTGTGTCTCTAAGCCTGTGTAGATCTGTGTATTTCTGTGTAAATGTCTGTGTGTGACATATTTGTGCATGGGTATGTCTGTGTCTATGTGTATCTGTCTATGTGTGTGTACATGTGTGTGGGTGCACATGTGTAGGTTCACACAGATATATCCATGTATCTATGTGTATGTCTGTGTGTGTCTGTGTCAGTGTGTACACATGTCTGTGTATATCTGTTTATGTTTCTGTGTGTATTTATCTGTTGTGGGCATGTGTCTATGTACATATTTGTGAAAGTATATGTCTTTTGTGTGTGTCTGTGTACATATCTGTCTGTGTACATGCATAAGTATGTTTGTGTATGTGTGTACATGAATTTTGTGTACATGTGTGTCTCTGCATGTCTGTGTATTGATCAGTTGTGTCTGCGTCTCTGTTAGAATGTGTGTCTCTGTATATGTCTGCGTGTGTCTGTGTACACATGTGCATTTCTATGTACATGTGTCTCTTTGTGTGTTTTTGCAAATCTGGGTGTGCTTGTTGGTGCGTGTATATGTCTGTTATATGTCTATATCTGTGTATGTATATTGCATTTCTCTGACTTTGTGTTTCTGTGTATACTAGTGTCCTCAGTATGTCTATGTATATGCCTATGGGTCTCTAAGTCTATGTGTATGTAAATTTTGTGTGTACCTGTGTGTATGTTTGTGTCTGGGTATACATCTATGTGTTTCTGGGTGATGTGTCCATGTGTCTCTGTATATATCTTTGTTTCTCTGTATGTCTGTGTACATGTCTGTTGTCTCTGGTCAGCAGCTGTAAGTCTGTTGTGTCTGCGTGTGTGCATGTGGGTGTCTGTGTGTATATGTCTGCAGATATTTGTGTGTGCATGTGAGTGCATGTGAATCTCTGTATGTCTATATGTGCATATGTGTGAGTTTGTATATGTCTATATATTCATGTATCTGTGCACAAGTTTGAATTTTTCTCTGAGTCTGTGTATATGTTTGTGAGTCTGTGTCTTTATCTATGTGTAGATATGTGTGTCTTTCTATATGTGTGTATATCTGCATGTGCACTGAGTATGTCTGTATATATGTATTCTTGTGTGCCTTGTGTCTGTGTCTGTCCATGTGTCTAAAATGTCTGTGTGTCAGCATGTATGTGCCTGCATATCTGTCTATATAAATACGTGGGTATGTGTCTATATGGTTGTGTGTATACATGTATATATGTCTTTACGTAAATTTTGGTGGCTGTGTATCGCTGTGTATATATCTGTGTCCCAGTGTCTGTGCACATGTGTGTCTATGGGTATAAATAGCTCTGTGTGTCTGTGTATCTGTCTGTGTCTGTCTTTCTCTGTGTGGATCCACGTGTCAATGTCAATGAATGCATGTCTGTGTATATGTATGTGTGTTTGTGTCTGTGTTTCTATGTGTGTGTGGCTTTGTGTGTGAAAGTAGGTTTGTATATGTATGTTTCTGTATCTATATGTGTGTTATGTCTGTGTCCATGTGTTCAGATGTGTATCCATGCATATGTGTGTGCATGCATGTATGTGTATCTGTGTATATGTCTGCATGTCTCTATAGATGTCTGTGACTGTGTGTGTGCATGTGTGTGTCTGTATGTCTGTGTAAATGTCTATGGTAAGTGTCTGTGCATATGCCTGTGTGTTTGCATGCGTATGTATCTCTGTGTGTCTATGTCTGTGCAGATGTCTATGTATGCAGCTGTATTTGTATATTTCTGCATGTGTCTGATTCTGTGTGTATCATCTGTTGTGTATGCATGTGTTTGTATATATCATTGGGCGTGCATGTGTGTTTCTGTGTATGTGTTTCTGTCTCTGTACACTTCTGTGTAAACGTGCATCTGCAAATATGTCTGTGTTTCACTGTGTAAGCATGTATGTGTGTTGATCTATGTGACCGTAGGTCTGTGTGTGCTCATGTGTATATATTTATGTGTGTCTGTATGCATCGGTGTGCATCTATTTGTGTGTCCATCTGTGTGTATCTGTGTATTCATAGACTGTCAATTTACATATCTGTCTGTCTGTGTGCATGTTTCTGTCTGTGTACTCATCTCTGTGTGTCTGAGTATGTGTTTGTATCTATCTTTGTTTGTATGTGCTTATTTCTATATTGATCTGTGTGTGCATGTTTCTGTGTGTCTATATATATCTGTGTGTATTGTTGTGTGTGCCCCCTGTGAGTCTACACCAGTTTTTCTGAGTCTATGTCTATTGTGTGTCTGAGTCTGTGTGCATGTTTATTGTCCCTGTGTACATGTGACATGTCTGTATATGTCTTGTGTATGTGTTTGCACTGGAGGTGTGCTTTGGTATATGTCTATGTGTCTTTCTGTATGCATGTGTGTGGTGTTGGTGTACATGTCTCTGTGTGTCCCCTGTGCATGTGTCTGTATATATGACATCATGTGTTTATGTGCATGACTGTGTATGTCTGTGTGTACATGTGAATGTGGGTCTGTGTGTTTGTGTTTGTATGCCTCAGTGTTTATGTGTGTATCTTTCTGTGCATCTGTGTCTTTATATGTCTTTGTGTGTTTAGGTATATGATCGTGGGTCTGTATACATGTGTCTTTTGTGTGTGTCTGTGTATATGCTTGCGAGTGTCCTTTTATAGTGTCCTTTTATAGTGTCCTTGTATAGTGTCCTTGTATAGTGTCTCTGTATATGTATTTGTGTGTCTGTATATGTCTGTGTCTTTTGCATGTGTCTGTATATGTCTTTCCATGTTTTTATATGTCTGTGTGTCCATGTGAATATCTGTGTATATGTTTGTGTGTCTCTGTGTGTGCATATGGGTGTCTGTGTATTTGTATTTGTGTCCATCTATATGTCTGTGTCTGTGTATAGGTGTTCGTGTGTCTGTGCGCATAAGTGTCTAAGTATATTTCCGTGTGTCTGTGCACGTGTGTATGTGTATCTTTGTGTCTCTGTGTATATATGTCTCTGTATGCATGTGTGAGTCTTTCTGGATGCATTCGTGTGTCTGTGTTTATATTGCTGTTGCTATGTATGTCTGTGTGTCTGTGTATATATCTGTTGTTTGTGTATGTGCATTTTTGTATCTGTGTCTATGTATATATTTTTATGTTTCTCTGTGACTGTGTGCCTATTTGTGTAAGTCTGGGTATATGTGTTGTCTGTTCATGTGAGTATATGTCTGTATATATGTCTGTGTGAATCTGTGTGATTGTGTATGCATATATTTGTGTCTTTCAATGTCTGTGTGTACCTCTGTGTGCCTGTTTTTCTATGTATGTAAGTCTGTGTATATCATTCTCCGCACACCTGAAGGTACCGGCAGAGGAAGAAAGACAAGAGGGTCCTGGGGCTGAGATCTCCAAGCCTACTCGGATCAGGGATGAGTATCCTCCACCCAGATCCTCCTAATTCCAGTAGGTGGGGGTCACACCCACCAACTGGCCCCCTGGCCCCATGTAATCCCATCAACGATCAAGACTCAGAGATTATAAAAACCGGCTCCCGGAGGAGAACAGTGCAGTCTCATACCTCCGAGTCTGGCTGTCCTCGCCAGGGCCCCTTGGAAGGGAGCAGGTTGAGCTTTCCTCCCCACCCCAACCAGGGCTACGGCAGCCGAAGACCTCCAAAACCAGCCACCACCATGCTGAGACCACTCTCCGCACACCTGAAGGTACTGGCAGAAGAAGAAAGGCAAGCGGGTCCTGGGGCTGAGATCTCCAAGCCTACTCGGATTGGGGCTGAGCATCCTCCACCCAGATCCTCCGAATTCCAGTAGGCGTGGGTCACACCAACCAACTGGCCCCCTGGCGCCGTGTAATCCCATCAAAGGCCAAGACGCAGAGACTATAAAAACCAGCTCCTGAAGAGAACGGCGCAGAGTCTCCTGCCCCCGCGCCTGGCTCTCCTCGCCAGGGCCCCTTGGAGGAAAGCGGGTTGAGCTTTCCTCCCCACCCTGACCAGGGTTCCGGCAGCCGAAGACCTCCAGAACCAGCCACCACCATGCTGAGACCACTCTCCGCACACCTGAAGGTACTGGCAGAGGAACAAAGGCAAGCGGGTCTCAGGCCTGAGATCTCCAGGCCTACTCGGATCGGGGCTGAGCATCCTCCACCCAGATCATCTTATTATCTCATTCCTACTTTGGACAAACAAGCAGGCTACCGAATGTAACCTGCCCACATGGCAGAATCTGGCAAACACCCCATTGCGTACCCGATATGCCAAATACCAGTAACAATGTTGGGTCTCATTCTCCTAAAGAGCCTTGAATATAGCACTTTCTTAAAAATCTCAGTACTAAGATGAAGGAGACTTTACTGGGGCCTGCTTGAGGCAATCGACGAATAATAGGATGGTCATGATTCATGATTGGTGCATGTGTGTATCTATATACACCTCTATGCACACATGTGTGCGTTTCTGTGCATGTGTGTTTGTATATATATGTCTGTGTTGGTATAAATGTGTGTGCATGTTTGATTGTGTGCTCTGTATTTATGTGGTGTCTCTGTGTGCATATGTTTCTGTATATTCTGTGTGTATTTTTCTGTGTTCACATGTGTCACTGCATATGTATCAGTGTGTCTGTGATGTATTTGTGCATATGCCTCTAAGTGTCATTGCGTGTGTGTATGTCTGTGTGTATACTTGTGTATGTCTGTATATGTCCGTGTGTTTCTGTGTTTATCTGTATATGTGCATGTGTATATATGTGCATCTGTGTATGTTTCTGTATGTTTGTGTGTGCAGGTTCCTGTGTTCCATGCATACACATCTGTTTGTATGTGTCTGTACACAAGTGTGTCTGTGTATGTGTGTTTGTGTGTATATGTCTGTATGTTCATGCATGTGTCAATGTATATGTGTGCATTGGGTGTATACGTATAACTGTGTGTGTATATGTCTGTGTATGTCTATATCTGGGTATATGTCTGTGTGTCTACATTTCTGTGTATATGACTAGATGTCTAAGATATATGTTCATGTGTGTGTTTGTATGCCTATGAATATTTGTGTGTGTCTCCTGTGGCTTTGCATATGGCTGTGTATGACCACAAGTCTGTGTGTACATCTTAGTGCATGTATATGTACATATCTGTGTATGCTTGCCTTTGTGCTCTTATCTATGTTTCTGCATTTGCAAATGTATGTGCACGTTTCTGCATATGTCTAAGTCTGTATATGTCTCTGTGTCTGTGTCTATGTGATGTGGACGTGTTTGTGTATATATCTGTGTATGTCTGTGTGTACGCATTGTGTGCTTATTGTTTGTGTCTGCATAAAGGTGTGTGCATATGTCTGTTTTCATGTTTATGAATATGTGCATGTGCCTGTCTGTCAATATAAATATCTGTGTGTCTCTGGGTCTGAGTATATGTCTGTGTGTGTCTGTTACACATCTTGTATGTTTCTGTGTATATGTCTGTGTGTTGTCTATGTGTGCATGTGAGATGTGTGTATGTCTCTGCGTGCATGTGGAGATGTGTGTATGTCTGTGCTTGTGTGTGATTATGTGTGTGTCTGTGGATGTCTGTGTGTGCAAGCGTGTTTGAATGTTATTGTGTCTTTGTGTATGTGTATATTCAAGTGTGTCTACCTTATGTCTATTTGTGTCTGTTTGCATGTATGTTGTGTATCTCTATATACACTTGTGTGTGTCTATGTGTGATTGTGTCCACGCATCTTATGTGACACTTTGTGTCTGTATTTCTGATTGTGTCGTTGTGTGTCTGTATATGTCAGTGTGTGTCTGGCTATATATACAAAGACACACCCAGTGCACACACAGATATATACACAGGTATATGCCAAGACACGTACATAAATTCACACACAGATGCACAGAGAAACACACAGACATACACAGATACAAACATACAACACATACATGGTAGAAACTTACATGAAGAAACATATATGCACACAAAGACATATACAAACACACACATAGAAACAAAGGCACACATATACATAAACACACAAGGACGCAGACATATATAAAGATATAGACACACTATATATTTTATATATATACATATATATATATACGACACATCTTATGAACATTCAGATACATGGGCATATACAAAGATACAAACACATGCATGTATTCAGAGACACAGACATATGCAGAGATATAGACATACAGACATTACACAGATGCACACATGCACACAAATACATGCATAGACATATGCATACACACTATTTAGATACCTATATGCTTTCACAACACAGTAACACACAAATTCACACAGACGTATAAAAGACTCAAAGATACACACATAGACACAATGACACATAGACACAATGACACATATACACAGACCCACATAGACATATACACTGACACACTGACATATAGACAGACATAGACACACAAATGTATATAAACAGACATATTCTGTGCATACACAGATACACACAGGCATATACCAAGACACACACAATCATTCCCAGGGATTCACACAGATTCACATAGACAAATATTCACAGACTCATGCAAGAATCACAACACAGAATCATACACAGAATCATATCATGGGCAGACAAAGACACAAAGAGACATAGATACACAGACATATACACAGACATGTGCACACACACTGACACCTAGAGACATTGACAAAGTGATACATGTACAGAGACACAGGCTATACACAGACAGACACACAAACATGCACGCACACGCAAGAACACGGACATCCACAGACATAGACATACAATATATACACCCAGTGCAAACACAGATATGCACACAGGCCTATACCAAGACATACATATAATCTCACACAAAGATACAGACTCGCACAGACATATAAACAAACACATTCCATGCAACACAGTCGGACCACGAACTTTTACCACAATCACAACAAGCACACAGATGCACAAGACATGCACACAGCCATACACACACATGTGCACAGGAAATGCTGGCACCTGCATGCAAAGGGCAAGGTCTGAGGGGTTGCCCCCTTTCCACGCTGTATGGCCACAGTGAGTCTGTGTCTATGTCTGTAGTTTGGTTTTGTGTGTGCATGTGAGTCTCTGTGCATGTCTCTGTGTGTACATATCTGTATGTTGTGTCTGTGTGTATATGGGTGTCTTTGCATGTCTGTGTGTACATGTGTGTGCTCATATGTTGTGTCTTTGTATATGTGTGCATATGTGTGTGCATCTGTATATGTTTGTGTGTGTCTATTCATGGACACTACTCCAGGACACTTTCCGGACCCGCGCGGCCGCAAAGCAGCCGCGCAACACATCAAAAAAAAACACTAAATACCCATCTTCCAGAATTGTCGTACCATATTTGATAGAGTTCAAATATGGTAACACCTACAATGGTGATTAGAGGTTGCCCCAAAAGCCTCTATCTCTCTCAGAAAGACTGGCAATCTACCAAGAGTATTCTGCCCACACGGAAGAACCTGGCAAGCTATCCGTTGTGTATTTGATATACCAAAACAAGTAACTACAACTGGTCTCATTCACCTGACCCTGAAGGCTTCACCGACATGGCAGCACTGGGAAGGATGAGAAAGGAGAGGCCGACAAAATCTCAAGGCCGAACTAGGCTGCCACAACAAAGGAAGACAAAAATGATCGTCTGTACTTTCAATGCATGTATGCTAGCATCAGATGCATCCATCGAGGACCTAATGGTACAAGCGCGAATGATCAAGTACGACATCATCAGTCTGACTGAGACAAGAAGGCACGAATCTCACCATGCCATTTTCAACACGGGAGAAGAATTGTTCCTCAAAACATGCGATAAAAGAGGTGTCGGAGGTGTCGGTGTCCTTGTCAACACAAACTTGTCCATGAATATTGATTCATTTGAATGTCTAACAACCCTAATGAGATGTTTACATTTGAATAGATGTGGCTCACTGCCGGCAGTTTCTATCTTCGTTATCTACGCACCAACATCTCATTATGATGAAAGACAAATCGAGAAGTTCTAGATGGAGCTGGAGAAGTTCTATAAATAAGACCACACCTTCTACAAGATCATTGTGGGTGATATTAATGCCAAGATAGGACCGAGAAGATCAGCTGAAGAACTTCACATCGGGACCCATGGCCTAGAATGGAATGAACAGGGTGAGAGACTGTCTGATTTCATCATGTCGACCAAGAGCATCCATGGTAACTCACAGTTCCAGAAGGCAGAATCTAAACGTTGTACATGGGAGTCTCCCAGTGGACAATTCAATAATGAAATAGACCACATCATATTCAATCGATGGTTTTGTCTGACCGATGTTGCTGTTGTCCCAAAATTTCGAATGGGATCGGACCAGCGTGTCCTTCGTGCAAAATTCTACTTTACAGAGCGGGGAGAAAGGGCTGCAAAGTTCAAAAAGAGAACTCCCAAAACGACCTCCAACTAGGAACTCTTTGACACTATTGTGGTAACATGGGAAGATGCCATTGTTGACAACATTGATGAGGAATACGATCAACTGGTTCAGCAACTCTATGAATGTGTGAGGAACGCCAAGAGAGAGATAGCCACAATAAAATGCCTGTCTTTGAAAATTCTTGAGCTAATTTGCCAGCGTGGTTTGGCACATGCCTCAGGCAACCGCAGGCTAATGTCCGAGCTCGCAAAGCAGTGCAGAGATGCAATCAAGGAGGACCTCAAAGAAAGAAGAGGAGAAGTGATGGTAGATGTGGCAGAAGCTGGGAAAAGTATTCGTAACGCCCAGCTGTCTTTTGCCAACTACAAGACTAAGATGACTGCCCTCCGACGTTCTGATGGATCCATCACGTCCTCTAAAACGGCAATGGAGAAGATCATCCATGACTTCTACTCAAATCTCTTTGATAGCCATGTCCACTTGCCAACATACCAAATTCCACAGGATGGATATGTCGTTCCCAATGTTCTCCCTTCCAAAATCCGACATGCCATTTTGTCGGTAAAGAAACAAACAGCACCCGGCCCAGACAAGGTCATACCTGAACACCTGAAAAACCTGCCGTCAGTACTCATCAATACACTGGCTCGGCTCTTCACTCGCTACCTGTCTGAATGCAAGGTTCCGTCCCAATGGAAAACCAGCAGGACTGTACTACTGTTCAAGAAGGGAGACATCCATGACATTGGCAACTATCGCCCGATCTGCCTATTGTCTTTCATCTACAAGTTGTTCACTCGAGTCATCCTAAATAGGATTGGCAGAACATTAGATGAAGGACAACCATGCGAGCAAGCAGGGTTCTACAAAGGATTCAGCACCATCGACCATATCCACACGAGAACCAAGCTCATTGAGGTTTCTCGGGAGTTCAAGATGCCGCTCTGTCTAACGTTTATTGATTTAAAGAAGGCCTTTGATTCTGTTGAGATGGAAGCGGCCATTGAAGCCCTAGCCAATCAGGGCATTCAAGCCCAATACATCAGGATCCTCCGTGAACTGTATTGCGGATTCACTACCAGGATCTCACCATTCTACAAAGAAGTGATCATTGATGTCAAGAGAGGGGTGCAGCAGGGTGATACCATTTCACCGAAACTCTTCAGTGCCACCCTCAAGAACATCATGCGATGACTGGCATGGGAAGAAATGGGAGTGAAGATAGATGGTGGCAACTACACCACCTTCGCTTTGCTGATGACATTGTTTTAATAACACCAAACATCAGCCAAGCGGCACAAATGCTGGCCGACTTTGACCGTGAGTGTGGAAAGGTAGGACTACAGCTGAATCTTACAAAGACAATGTTTATGAGAAACAGCCTCGTTCCTGATGCCGCATTCGCTCTCAACGGAACGACCATCTCCGAATGTAACAGCTATGTGTCGAGAAGTCAACATGACAAATGACCTGGCACCAGAGCTGCAAAGGAGGAAGAGAGCGGCTTGGAATGCCTTCAAAAATGTCAAAGAAATAGCTAAGAGGATGAAGAACCTCCATCTCCGGGCACATCTCTTTGATTCCACAGTTCTTCCTGCATTACCATATGCCTCAGAGACCTGGGCCCTACACAAACAGGATGAGAATGCTATTCAGGTCTCCCAAAGAAGAATAGAAAGAGCTATGCTTGGAATATCACATTTCACTCAAATGAGAGAAAAAATACGGAGTTCCGACATCCATCGACGATCAAGAATCAGAGACGCTGTCTCATTTGCCAAGGTGTCAAAAAATCAGTTGGGCTGGTCACGTAATGAGATTTAAAGACGACCGCTGGACTAGAGCTGTTACTGACTGGATTCCACGGGATGTCAAAAGACTGCATGACTGCCCACCTACCAGATGGTCAGACTTCTTCGTCAAGATCATGAACGATCATTTTGAGGCTCCTCATGTTCCCAGAGTGAACAGATGCTATTGGGCTACACTAGCACGCGACAGGGACAAATGGAGATGTTGCTGGCGCCTGCTCAAGCAAATTGATAACTAACGGGACGTTAAGTGATTAACTGATTTGCATGTAAGTGTATCTTTGTATATGTCTGTGTGTCTCTCTGTGTGCACATGTGTATGACTTTGTGTATATCTCTGTGATCATGTCCATGTGTCTATGTATATATATATAGTGTCGGTGTGTCTGTGTATATATATGTGTCTGTGTATGCATTATCTATATTTATGTCTGTCTTTTGTATGAGTCTATGTCCGTACATGTGTCTGTTATCTCCGTGTGCAATTTGTATCTCTGCATAAATGTATATCTGTGTATAAGTATCTGTGTGTATGTCTGTGTGTATGTGCATGTGTCTGTGTGTCTAGGTCAATATCTGTCTTTATTTTCATGTGTGTATGCATGTCTTCATGTGTATATATCTGTAAATGTCAGTGTGTTTGAGTCAGTGTATATGTCTGTGTGTCTGTATATTTCTCTGTCAGTGTTTGTGTGTATATAGATCTAATGTTTGTGTGTGCATGTGTGTGACTGTGTATGCATAAGGTATGTTGTGTTTTTGTCTATGTATAAATGTGTCTCTGTATATGTCTGTGCCTATATATGTATGTACATATATATCTATTTGTGTCTTGTGTTTACACTGAATGTCTGTGTATATATCTGTATGTATGTGTATATGTCTGTGTGTCTGTGTATATTTTTCTGACTATTGTGCCGTGTGTGTGACTATGTGTTATGTATATGTTCATGTGTGTTTGTCAGTTTGTATATCTGTGTCTGTGTGTTTATAAATATACACGTGTCTGTGTATATGTCTATGTGTATCTTGTGATTATGCCTTCCTATATGCCTCTCTTTTATCTGTGCATGCATGTCTGTATCTGCATACATATTTGTTGTGTTTATGTCTCTTTGTGTGCTTGTACAGTGCCTGTGTATACCTATGTGTGGTTCTGTATTTATCTATGTACATATTAGTGTGTACGCATGTTTGTGAGTCTGTAGATCTCTGTGTTGTGTCAGTGTGTGTACACGTGGGAATGATTCTCTGTATATGTCTGCAAGTCTGAGTTTGTGTATGATGGTGTCTGTGTGCATATTTGTGTCTGTAATATGTCTGTATGTGTTTTTGTGTTTATGTGCATGCTTTTGTGTCTGTACGTACATCTGTATGTGTCTGTATGTGTATATCAGTGTGTACATCATTGTGTCTGTGAATAAGCTGTGTTTGTGAATACGTGTGTGCTGTGTATCTCTGTGTGTCTGTGTATATGTCCGTGTGCATCTGTATATGCATATGTGTGTCTGTGTATTTGTATGTTTTGTCTATATTTGTAAATGCATATTTGTGTTTACATTTGTGTTCTGTTTGTGCATATAAGTATTTGTGCATTTGTCTTGGGTGTCTATGTGTACATGTGTGTATCTGTGTGTAAGTGTGTATCTGTTTGCATTTGTGTGTCTGTGTACAAGTCCATATCTGTGTCTCTATAAATATGTCTCTGTGTGCCTGTGTGTGCACATTTGTAGGTTCTGTGCATTTGTCTGTAGATATGTCTGTGTCTGTGTGTGTCTCTGTGTGTATGCCTATCTCTGTGTATATATGGGTTAGTCTCTGTACATGTCTGTATATTTACATGTGTCAGTGTGTCTCTATTCATCTCAGTGTACATCTTTGTATTTGGGTGTGTGCATGTGAGTATATGCGTGTTTATGTCTGTCTCTATGTGCATGTGTTTGTGTACACATGTGTCTATATGTCTACGTATATGTGTTTGCATATATATGTTCACAAGTGTGTGCCTGTGTAAGCTTGTACTTTTCTGTATTTGTGTGAATGTCTTTGTTGTGTGTCTGTGTATGTTGTGTCTCATTTCTATGCATATATCTTTGTGTGTGTCTGTGTATGTGCATGCGTGTCTTTTTGTCTTTATGGATCTATGTATTCTGTACATATGCCTGTGTGTGACAATATTTGTGCATGTCTATGCCTGTGTATATGTCTATATCTATGTATACTTGTGTGAGTGTGCATGGCTGTGAGTCTGTGTGTGCATATGTCTGTATCTCTGGGTGTGTGTCTGTACGGCTGTCCACGCGCATGTGTATGTCTCTGTATGTCTGTCTTTGTGTGCCTGTGTCAGTGTGTGCACACGTGTCAGTATATGTGTTTATCTGTTCTATGTGTATATATATCCATTGTGTGTGCACGTGTCTATGACACATCTGTGTACGTCTGTTGTGTGCGTCTGCATACATATTTGCATCTGTGTGCACATATAATTGTATGCATGTCTGTGTATAATTGTGTGCATTTCTGTGTACATGTGTGATTCTGTATGTCTATGTATGGATCAGCTGCATGTCTGTACCTGTATTATCATATGCGAGTCTCTCTCTATGTGTGTGTTTGTGTGTATATGTGCATTTATGTGTACATATGTCTCTTTATGTGTCTTTAAGAATCTGTGTGCGTATGTGGATGTGTGTGTATGTCTGCGTACATGACTTTATATATGTTTGTGTCTATGATTATGTATATTGCATTTCTCTGACTCTGTATCTCTGCATATATTAGTGTGTCTCAGAAAGACTGTCTATGTGTCTGTGTGTCTCTCAGTCTGTGTGTATGTGAATTTTGTTTGTACATGTGTATCTCTGTTTGTGTCTGGGTATACATGTATGTATTTCTGTGTGATGTGTCTCTGTGTGTATGTATGTCGTTTCTTTGTATGTCTGTGTATATGTCTGCTGTCTGTATGTGCAGGTATATGTCTGTGTACACCTGTGTTGTGTCTGTGTGTGACTGCACACATTGGGGGTGTATCTGTGTATGATAAGTTGTATGTCTGTGTGTGTTGGTGGTGTCTATGTCTCTCTGTTTCTGTGTGTGTGTCTGTGTCTGTCTCTATATGTCTGTGTGTACGTGTATGTGTGTCTGTGTATACTTGATTTTCTGTGTTTCTCTGTATATATCTCTGTGTATCTGTATAAGTATGTTGGCATAAGTGTCTGCGTTTATTTGCATGTTTGCATGTGTGTATATATCTGAGTGATTATGTGTGTACACATGTGTGTGTCTGTAGATGTCTATATGTTCATCTGAAAGTGTCTGAGTGTACTAATTATGTCTATCTCAGCTGTGAGGGAGCATGTGTGTCTTTGTGTATATGCTTTCCTATGCATACAACTGTGTGTGCATGTGTGTGCACATGTGTCTGTGTAGGTCTATATGATTATCTGTGTGTGATCATATATTTCTTTGTTTTCCTGTATCTGTGCATACATGTGTGAATATTTCTGTGTCTGTCTGTTGCATGTGTCTGTGCGCATGTGTATTTGAGTATGTCTGTGTAAGTCTGTGTATGTAGATCTATGTCTGTGAGTGGATATATGCACATTTTTATATGTCTGTGTGTGTACCTCTGTGTGCTTTGGGTGTGCCTGTCTACATGTATCTGTGTGTCTTATGCGTCTGTGTATATGTCTGTTTGTCTGCATGTCTGTGTCAGCATGTATATATCTGCATTTCTGTGTATATGTGTGTCTCTGGGTATGTGTTCTCTGTATGGCTGTGTGTATGCATTTATATTTGCATAGGTCTTTCAGCATGTGTCTGTGTATGGCTTTGTATATGTCTGTGACCCTGTGTCTGTGCACACGTGTGTCTTTATGGGTATATGTGTATATCTCTGTGTATTTGTGTGTGTGCCTTTGTGTGTCTGTGTGTCAGTGTCTCCACATGTGTCTGTGTATATGTATGTGTGTTTGTGTCTTATCTCTGTGGCTCTGTGTGTGGAAGTAGGTTTATATACGTATGTTTCTGATTATAAGTATGTGTTTATATGTCAATTTTATGTCTGTGTTCATGTATGTGCAGATGTGCTTATGCATACGGTTGTGCATGTGTGTCTCTGTACATGTCTGTGTGTGTCTCTGTAAATATGTCTGAGTGACTGTGTGCATGTCTGTATGTCTGTGTATATGTCTGTGAGTCAGTGTCTGTGTATATGTGTTTGCATGTGCATGTATTTGTGTGTGTCTGAGTATATAGTTGTGCATGTCTATATATGCAGGTACATTTGTATATTTCTATGTGTATAATTTGTTTTGTGTACATGTGTGCACATATCTGTGAGTATGTATGTGCATTTCTGTGTACATGTTTTTGTCTCTATATGTCTTTTTGAACATGTGGATGCGAATGTGTATGTGTCTGTGTGTGGCTTTGTAAGCATGTGTGAGTCAATCAATGGGTCTGTGTGTCTATATGTCTGTGTGTATGTGTGTTTCTGCATGTGCACGTTGGTGTGCATCTATTTGTGTGTGTCTGTATATCTGTGTCTGTATGCATGTCTGTGTGTCTATATATCTGTGTGTGCATATTTATATGGCTGTGTATTTGTCTTTATGTGTGTCTGAGTATGTCTCTCTCTAGAACTTTGTGTGTACATGTTTGTTTCTGCTTATATTTGCGTGAGCATGCATCTGTGTGTCTGTGTATATATCTGTGTGTATTGTGTGTGTCCCTGTGTTTGTATCTGTCTGGGTATATCTATGTCTCCTTGTGTGCGCATGTGTGTGGTGTCTGTGTATACGTGTGTCTGTTATCTTGTGTGCATGTATTTCTCTGTGTATGTCACTGTGTGTCTGTGTCTATGTATGTGTGACTATGTACGTGGACATTCCGGTGTGTTAATCTGCATGTACATGTGAATTTGTGTCTATTTTTCTGTTTGTATATCTCAGTGTGCGGGGGTCCCGCAAAACCACTCTCCAGCCTGCGGAGATGGCCCTAGGATACGTAGGTGCAGGGAAGGACTGACCGAATGAACACAGGACACAAGAGACAGAATGCAGTTCAGAAACAGAGAGAAAAAGGGACAGGCTTTTTTGGGGGCAATCAGGGTATATATCCATTAGTGAGGCAGCTACACTAAAGGTCGTGCCCATATATGGTTAGGAAGGTTTGTTTTCACATCTCACACATAAAGTTTATGCGTATCTTGTACCAGACACGAGGTAGTTACACAAAGGGCCATGTCCATATGATTTATAAAATTTATATTCACGTACTAGACACGAGATAGTTACTTCTTGTTATTACTGACAGTCATGACAGATGTTCTCTCAGGATAACCATACATCAAGATAACCATACATAGCACTGACTTTGCCTGTTGCAGGGTCACATAGGTCAAGACGACCATACACAGCACAGGCTGTGCCTGCGTTGGGGTCGTAGGTCAAGATGACCATACCTAGCACAGGCACTTAGGCCTTGGTCAGTTAAAGGGTCAGCTTCCCATATCTCCCCCTTCCTTATTATAAAAGACACCATCTAGGGGGAGCATTGACTGGGTCCCTCCAAAATATCCAGAATACCTCTGTTTTGCGGAGGGGAGGAGAGTAGACAAAGCCCTTTTTCACTGATCACCCTACTAGTGGAGGGGAGCCGCGGAAAAGGGACAGGGCTAGACAGAGGAAACCTCCATGCAGGCCCAGTGTACTCCACAGGCAGTCGGAAGCAGCCATGAGGCCTCCCGTGCAGTGCTTTGCCAGACACCTAGCGGCTAAAAAAGAAATGTAATAGGGTAAAGTCTGATTCTTTCATACCCAGAGTGTCAGATCAGAGAGGGGCGGGGGACCTGGCCAAGAACAACTCAAGGATGGGTCCAATCAACCACGACCCGCGAGTTGTCCTCTGCAGCAGCAAATTTTGCAGCCGCACAGTCCAGGGAAGCATCTTCCATTGCCAGGCGGTGGTAATGTACTTTTATGGGGTTGGCAGATAGAGAAGCTATCTGCTGTCTAACAAAAGCGATAATTCGGTTAAAAATGCAGGGGCCCACAGTAGCAATCAATAAAAGGGCAGTCAGGGGACCCAAGAGTGGCAACAAGTAAGGAAGTAGAGTGTGCAGGGCTCACCCAGAGCTAGAAGACTCACGTTGCCGGTGTCTCCACTCCAAACCTTCCCTTAGTTCTCACATGGAGTTTTTAATCACTCCAGTGTGGTTAACATAAAAGCAACACTCCTCCCCCAAGGCAGCACACAATCTTCCTTCTTTCATAAAGAGCAAGCCCAGTCCTCAGTGGTTTTGAAGAGCAACCTCCGAAACAGAGGTCAGCAAATCCTCCAGGTGAGAGATGAATTGTTCAAGGCACTCTAAGTCGGTATCCACGGCGACACTAAGTGTAGCTAAACTGGAGTGCTGTGAGGTCAGGGTGGTGATGCCTGAACCGGTGCCCGCAAGGCCAAGGGTGAACAAGGCAGCGATGGTGACATAGGTCACATAGGTCAAGGTGATAGGCTCCTGGTGGAGTCGGTGGAGTGTGGCAACATTGCGCTGGGACAGGTAATAATAAAGGGTGGAAGTTGGGTGGTACAAATTACAAGGACCACCAGAACAGTCATACAGAACTGTGAAGAGGAGTTGAAAACAGAGGCAGCGAGATGAGGAGTCAGGCCTGTCACTGAGCAGAGCCACCAGGCATCCTTGGTCGGGGTCAAAGGAGGGGTCGGGTTCAAAGGAGCTGACCACTAGGCCCAGAGGGCGTCTGCAGAGCCAGCTTGGAGAGGAGGCAGAAATGGTCAGACTTTATCTTAATCTGACTTAACAAAAACTGTACTCTGCAATATTTCCATAGGTATTCAAAAAGCCTTAAAAATGCTCAATTAAAGCTCTTAAAAGGTATACTCACTGGGCAAAAGATCACTTTACATTAGAAATTAGCCAGAAGACATCTTAAAATTCTGATTTCCAGGAAAACACAAATACAAAAGATTAAAGCACTCATATTATTATGAAACATTAAGTATTTCACACTTGAGTACAAAGCTTTCTGAAGAGCAGGGCCAGGTTGATACCTGGTGACAAGGCTTTGCATGAAATAAAGTTACCAAAATAATAGCATGTACTTTCAAACACTGGACAGGTTGATTAACAATGTAGTTAGTAAAATTTCCCACATTTTCCATGAAATTCTCCATTCTCAGAGACCATTACAGAAGGCTGACATCTGAGATTATCCCACTTTATAACTCTTAGTAGTTCTAGAAATTTTAGATACCAAAAGTCTCAGAGATCAGATAGAGCACTGGTAGGAAAAATTTTGCAACCAATTTTATAACTCTAGAAACTCATGTTTAAACTAAACCATTACCTTTTTGAACCTGTTTTCATGTGTCGTAGCTATTTTAACTCCTTCTAGATCAAATATTCTAATCCAATGTAGATACAAACATCTACATTAATATAGCAACATAAGACCTATGATCAATTTTTATAAAACATGATAAAAACTTCTTTGGCTTAAGTTCAATAGTTCTTGTACCTTAATTATTTAAAATCATGAGCTTTCTATACCAGATATTTTTAACAATTCCACAAAAATACAAATGTGCTTTCAGACACAGAAAAAGCCCTTTGAATTTTTTACCAAACTTTGATATTAGCATAAGAAAATATTTGAATTCCTGTGTGAACACAAAAAGGATGACAGCAATCTATCTTTCCCACCACCCGTGTTAGGTAGTTTCCCCCACTCCAGGGAGGTGGATGGCGATGGGCAGGAAAAGGAAGGAAACCTTATAGCCAGGCTGCTTGACCTTAGTTGCAGTTTATTACATTCCTCTCTCCATTCACTCTCGTATCTCTTCTGCCTCTCCCAGCCCATTCTTACAGTCTCATTATATCCCATAAAAGAAACTCAGGTTCTCTCAAGCATGTTTTCCCCTGTTCTCTCAGACCTCCTAGTAGAGAGCCCTGAAATCTCCTCATATAGATCATGGTACCTCTAAAAGGGCAATACAGTGATGTCATCAAAAGGAGAAAGAACATTGAAGCAGCAAAACATACATTGCTTTTTTACATCTGCAGGCCAGTAATTTTGGCCTCACCTTTTTTACAAGCTACAAGCACTTGGATTAGCACATCAAAGACCAATCTACATCTCAAATATCAGCCTTCCTGGAGCCTGGCATCTATATCTCAAAGATCAGGCCTGGCTAGCACCTGAGATCTGCTCTGTGAGATAAGAGAAGCTGCCTCTAACAGCAAGGTTTTTGTGAGATAAGGGAAGCTGCCTCTTGTAGTATACTGAAATTATTTACTTAAGGCCATTTGAAAGAGAAAAAATGTTTAGCCTCATCCAAACTAGTCAGGACATTCTTCTAGGACAGATTCTCACTTAGCAGATCGACTCACAAGTTACAATACAAGTTCAGTATCCTAGAAGGATCTGATCTTACAAATTAACAGATTCTGACTAGGGGGAAAGTTGATTAACTGTTTGGGGAGGAGAGCATAGAGAAGTGGTTACAGAAAAACAAAGGAATGGAAGTGACTCAGGAGCACTGTGATGGGTGTAACCTGATAAACCTTAGCTCCTTGTGTCAAGGGAAAATGGACAAATCCAATTGTTATCCTAAAAATTGCCACTGTTTAGGAAAATAAGGAAACTTAATTTTAATGGCTTCTGTACCTATGTAGTTTGTAGAAGCGGCCTAGTTTTTCATTAAAGTTAGCTGAGGCTTGTAAGATAAGGTCTTGCTTTCTCTGAACACGTATTTCACTTTAGTTTCAGGCTCTAGTTCATAGCTCTTCTAGATAGTACAAGATTCTTCAGTTCAAAAGGATTTCAACTGTTAATCACATAATCATTAATGTTATTCTACCAAGAAATTTAGATTGAGAATTCTGCTTTCTCTATAGGCTCAATCTTCTGATAAGGATTCACCCTTGTCTGACAGGTTCCCAAAACAACTGAATTTCTTAAATCATTGGGTAGCATATCACTAACTTCTCTAAAATTTCTGCTTCTAATTTCAGCCTGGTTCCAAGACTCGAGTGTTTCACATAGATAGACAGACAGACAGACAAGACAGGTAGACAATGAACTGACTAAAACACCAAACATACATGTGCAAACATCTGCAATTGGTCAATCAATCTGACCCTTCAAAAAATGACAGGGAGAAACTGATGGTCTAAGAAAGGAAGGACAGTCCCCAGGGCAGAGAAACACTGCTCCCCATTTCCCAGCCTGACCAGCCAGTCTCCTGCTTGTTAAAAATGGGTCAGGAAAGCACTTTTGTTGATATAAGCCGGCAAAATAAACTATGACAAAGATGTTACCATTTTTTAGCCAAGGCTAATTCTGAGGCAGGGAGACTCTTATCAGACATGGGCATAGGCTCCTTAGTGACACACTTCTTTGTTTCTGATGACAGCTAATCATAAGATCTTGCATTTTACTGCCTCCTCTGCTTTGATACTCCTATTTCTTTAGTTTACCTGCAAAGATCTGACTCTAAAATAATCTGGTAATGCAAACTGCCATTTACTGGCTATCTTGCCCCACTATACTCAGGCCACAAGGTGTTACAGAGGTCAACAAGATACTCTTTATCTAAACTACCTAGTTGGAGGCTCCTAGGATATTTTTCTAATTGCAAGCAATAATCTATGAAAAAAGATGGTTCCTTGGCAAAATTTTTCTCCAGGTCTATCACTTTGACCTCTTCCAAAGGAATTCTAGCCCCCTGTAAATTGGCCTTTACTTTGGCCTTTTACCTTATTTTTTTGAACTGTCTTCATTAGCATTTCAATTGACCTCTATCTTCTAGTTAGACCTGGGTGGGGAAAAGGATCTTATGCCTGAAAATTAGCCTGCCTTAGTTTCCCAGAGTCTTTCTCACTAGTGGGCTTCCTCCTAGTGGAGGGTGACGCGAAACAGACAAAGGAGGGTTGCCTCTTTGCAGAGACCATTCACACAGAGGTTATCACATTCCTTCCCCATGCCCCCTAGAGATTTCCAGGGGAGTATACCTTCACAGCAGATTATCTACAGATTATTACCTCTTTTACTGGAGCCACATGGTTTGTTGAGAAGGAATCTTGTGGGGGCCAATCCACACCAAAGGAAGGTTATTCTGATGAACAATAAATGCCAAACTTACCTTTCTTGACCCTCAAGCCCAGATCCTGAGCTTTCCTGTGGACCTCAGAGAAGTGATTAGGAATTAAAACCTTGGTGGTCGATCGATTCTGACCCATGTTAAACAATCTTAATAAACAGAACTAGGAGAAAGATATTAAGACAATACACACACTAGGAACACACGCACAGATCACACTCCTACACTCGCTCGGACCGGTCCTCCACTTACACGGGTGCGCACCACACTCACCAGTCACACAGAGATTTCCGAATTTGCCCAAAGGTCGTGTACATGATTTTCACCTTCGAGGTTTCAGTTCTTCCAAGTCTTCCCCTGGCGCCAGGTTTTCCAGATCAAGTTCCTAATTAGCAGTGCATAACTCGAATTCTGCAGCCAAAGAGAGGTCAATTTTCTCTTGCAAATACATTTTAGGGTTGTAAGGGGGAAGTCAGGAAGAAAAGGTAGGGATGTGTGGGGGCCATTTGGGTTCTTGATATCCTGCAGCTTCCTGCTGGAGGTCTGCCTCATCCTCTGGGGATAGAACAGAAGGTGAGTCATGGTGGGGAGCAGAGGGTGGACCCGTGGGATTGTCCTTAAGAACTGGGTATAAGCGAGGAATATTAGTCTCAGAAACCGGCATGGGGATAGTAACCGAGGGGCACCGGAATACGGGCTTTTTCAGGGGAGAGGAGGCCCGAGAGGCTTTTCTCTCATAATAAGGTCTCTGAATTTTTCACAGCATCTACATCCGATTCAACATGCCCTACAATCCACAAGGCTCCGGGGACCTCTCCTGGGACGAGGGTCAAATAGAAATCATTCAGGCACTCCCAAGTTTTTTTTTTTCAATCTCATTTAACATGACAAAGCTACTCTGTAGTGCAAGTAACTGGAACTGGGAGAGAGTCCCTAAGACCCACAACAAAGAGTTCCCTTTTGCTAAGTGAATTTTCCAAGGTCCTAAGAAAGAGGGTGGAGGGAGAGGGAAAGAGAAAGCCAGCGTTTTCAAATCTGGGGACGTGGTTGTGCTCAACTGATGAGTACCTAATGTTGCACAGTGTTTCTTTTGCAGGGGACGCGATTTTATTCTGGAAATCGCAGCTATGACCCCCTCATCCTGTCACGGGAGTCTTCTAGTGGCGAGCGCCCTAGCGGCCTTTAAGTGCTCGACCCATGCCCTCAGGGAGGAAACTCCAGGAAATGAGAGTGAGAGGGAGAGAGATCAGCCCACTAACCGGGCCACCCAAAACAAGATTGGGCTGATAGAGGCGGAGGGCATAGAGGGAGGCTGAGAGACGGGGACTGAGGAGCAGTAGGGCCATAGCCCTTTAAGAAGGTCTCTAAGTTTTAGTCCCAGTAGGAAAAGGCCGGGATGGGAATTTAAGACAGTCACAGCCGCTATGTTTCTTATATACACATTTTCAAGAAGAAGAAAGAAATTGACAAGGTCCTTTTTCTTTATCTATATTCCTTGGTGCTTAAGGGAGGTCTTTAAACCACGAACAGATAATATTTTCTTGCTTAGTTCAGAGACAAAGATACATGTGAATAGAAAATGAGAAATATAGGAAGGAGAGATGGAGTAAGACAGGTGAAAGAAATAGAAGGCAGACAGGACATAAAGAGAGATGAGACAGGAGATGGGTCACTGGAAGGCTGTCCCCTGCATGAATACCTGGGAAAAACAGACGCAAGACACGGGGGAGGCCCGACAAAGGGGCCCACTCAGGTGCTTGCCTGGCCAATGGGAAACTTAGCCGTAGTGGATCAGCCAAAGGTGATTAAGGCTGACGTCTAAGTCAGCACCACCATAGACCATATGTTTCCTGTGGAATCACAGACAGCCCAAACAGGTTCTGTAGCCTTTTCGGGGACCTTAAGGGTGCCCAGCTGTGGAACCACAGACTTGAATCAGAGGCGAGGATGCCTCTGACCGCTCATTCACTCGCACACACATTCCACAAAGGACACGACAAAGGGGCGCGGGGGGGGCCCCTATCCAACCCAGTGACCATCTCATATACCTCATATGAGACTGAACACTCAATTGTGACACAGACAGAAGGACTAGAAGGCAGAAAAGAAAAAACATGAATAGAGACGAGACAGGAGATGAGTCACTGGAAGGCTGAAGCCCCGCGTGAATACCTGGGAAAAACAGACGCAAGACATGGGGGAGGCCCAACAAAGGGGCCCACTCAGGTGCTTGCCTGGCCAGTGGGAAACTTAGCCATAGTGGATCAGCCAAAGGTGACTTGCGGCCGACATCTAAGTCAGAATCACCATAGACCATATGTTTCCCGTGGAATTGCAGGCAGCCCAACCAGGTTCCGTAGTCTTTTCAGGGACCTTAAGGGTGCCCAGCCGTGGAACCACAAATTCGAATCAGAGGCGAGGACGCCCCTGACCGCTCATTCACTAACACACACATTCCACAAAGGACACCACAAAGGAGCGTGGGGGGCCTTATCCAACCCAGTGACCGTCTCATATACCTCATATGAGACTGAACACTCAATTCTCCCCATATCAAACCTCGTCGACCTCTATAATGAGGCAAAGGCTAATACCCACTCGGCCTTGAGTGAGACAGGAATCTTCCCACTCGGCCTTGAACGAGACGGGGAGTTTTGATTAGGCACGCACTTACTTTTTCGTGCATCCCGGTGGCCCCCGCTTCCTGAAGGGGAGTTTGGAGGTCGTCTCCCAGACACTGCCCCACGTGGGCGCCAGTTGCAGGGGGCCCGCAAAACCACTCTCCGGCCCGTGGAGGTGGCCCTAGGATACGTAGGTGCAGGGAAGGACCGACGAATGAACACAGGACACAAGAGACAGAATGTAGTTCAGAAACAGAGAGAAAAAGGGACAGGCTTTATTAGGGGCAATCAGGGTATATATACATTAGTGAGGCAGCTACACAAAAGGTCGTGCCCATATATGGTTAGGAAGGTTTGTTTTTACATCTCACGCATAAAGTTTATGCATATCTTGTACCAGACACGAGGTAGTTACACAAAGGGCCATGTCCATATGATTTATAAAATTTATATGCATCACGTACTAGACACAAGATAGTTACTTCTTGTTATTACTGACAGCCATGACAGATGTTCTCTCAGGATAACCATACATCAAGATAACCATACATAGCACTGGCTTTGCCTGTTGCAGGGTCACATAGGTCAAGACGACCATACATAGCACAGGCTGCGCCTGCCTTGGGGTCATAGGTCAAGATGATCATACCTAGCACAGGCACTTAGGCCTTGGTCAGTTAAAGGGCCAGCTTTCCACATCAGCGTGTATGTGTATCTCTGGGTGCATCTATGTCTGTGTCTTTGTACATTTCTGTGTTTATGTATATGATCATGTATGTCTATGAATACATGTTTTTCTATCTGTGTACATGTCTGTCTTTTTGTGCACATGTGTGTGGTGTCTGTGTATATGGTTGTGTGTCTATATGTGTGTGTCTTTTGCATGTTTGTCCTTGTATATCTCTGTGTCTTTTTATATGTCTGTGTGTGTCTGTGTATATGTTTGCATTTCTATGTGGTGCATATGGCTAGATGTCTGTGTTTGTGTCTTCTATATGTCTGTTTGTGTCTATGTGTAAGTGTGTTCATGTGTCTCTGTGCATAAGTGAGTGTCTATGTATATTTCCGTGGGTGTCTGTGCATATGTGAATACATGCATCTTTGTGTCTCTAGGTGTGCATATGTCTGTGTGTACATGTGTCTTTGTGCATGCTTTTGTGTGTTTATGTGTGTCTCTGCTGCTGTGTATGTCTAATGTGCATGTGTCTTTGTGTATATATCTGTGTTGTTTGGAAGCATGTGTATTTCTCTATGTTTATATTTTTAATGTATCTATGTCTGTTTGCAGATTTCTCTCTGTGTGCATGTTTGTGTGTGAATCTGTGTCTGTATGCATATATTTGTGTATATATGTCTGTGTCTATGGATCTGTGTGTCTGAGTTTATATGCATCCATATGCATGTGTGTTCATTGTGTTTCTGTAATTTGTATTTTTGGGGTTATATGTGAGCATGTGTTGTGTTTGTGTATGTCTGTATCCTTCTACCTCTAGGTGTGCTCTGTGTCCATATCTACATGTGTGCATATGTGTTTATCTATATATGTCAGTATATCTGTGTTTGTGTTTGTTCGTCTATGTATATGTGTGTATCCATGTATACATGTATCTGTAGTGTGCATGTCTGTTTAAATATCTGTGTTGTAATTATGTTTGTGCATGTGGGTATGTGTCTGTGTACATGTCTGTGTGAGTCTCTGTGTATATCTGTGTCTGCATGTTGGTGTCTATACTATGTATGTGTCCCTATGTGCATATTGGGTATGTATCTGTATATGATTGTGTGTGTCTGTGTGTTCTGTGTATATGTCTGTGTGTCTCTGAGTGTTTCCTTGTGTATGTTTCCTTGTATATGTTTGGCACTATGTGCGCATGTGGCTGTGTGACTGTGTATATATGTATGTGTGTCTATATGTCTGTGTATATGGCTATGTTCATGTGTCTGTGTATATAGTTACATATGTCTCTGTGTATATATTTCAGTGTGCCTGTGTATATGCACCTGTGTCTATGTCTGTGTGTCTCTTATTTCATGTGTCTGTGTATATACTTTTGTGTCTCTATGTTTCTGTGTAAATATCTGTGTTCGCATGTGTCTGTCAATGTGTATATGTCTATTTGTGCATGTGTGTTTGTGTAAATGTCTGTCAGTGTATTATGTGGATCTGCTTGTCAATTAACTGTGTGTGCATGTGCGATTGTGTGTGTATACATATGTTTTATGTGTATGAATCTAAAGATCATATCTCTGTCTGCATTATATCTGTGTCTCTGTGTCTGGGTATATGACTGTGTGTGCACATGTGTTTGAGTGTGTGTATGTCTGTGTGTGCATCTGAGTATATGTCTCTGTGTGTCAGTGTATACCTCAGACTACATGTCTCTGTATGTATGTGTCTGTGTATGTGTTTGGGTCTGTGTTTCTATGTATATCGCTGTATATATATATATATATATATATATATATATATATGTTAGCATAAGTGAATGTCTGTGTCTATGTGTGTTTGTATATATTTGAGTATATATATATGTGCACATGTGTCGGTGAATGTGAAGGTATGCATCTGTGTGTGTCTCAGTGTGCTGTTTATTTCTCTGAGTGTGTCTGTAAATATATCTATGTATCTTTGTGCACAGGTCTGTTCCTGTACATGTGTCTGCCTGTAGATCTGTGTATCTTTGTATATTTAGTATACCACTTGTGTGTACATGTGTTTCTATTTATGTGTGCATTTGATTGTACATATGTGTATATGTCAGTGTGATCATGGAGGTATGTGTTTATGTCTGCTGCTCTCTGTATGCAAGTTTCTATGCATATGTCTGCTGTGTGTATGTTGTTTCTGATAGTTTCCATGTCTATGTATGCATGTCTCTGAATATTCCTGTTTGTGTCCATATCTGTCTCTGTATTTCTGTGGGTACAAATCAGTGCTAGTGTATTTCAGTGTGTGTGCATGTGTCTATGTGCATACGTGTTGTCTGTATATGTAATTGTATATCTATGTGTGTATGTATCTATGTCTATGTATGAGCTAGTGTGTGTAAGAGTTAGCACGTGTAAACATGTTTGCCTGCGTGTCTATTTGTATGTATTTGTGTGATTTTGACTATCTGTGTATCTGTGTGTCTGTGCCTATGTTTGTGTCTGTGCACATAAGTCTATATAGATGTACATGTAGTAGCTGTGGTATGTGTAAGTATAAGTCTCTGTCTATGTTTGTGTTTCTATGTATATATTTGTGTGCATGCATGTGTGTGTTTCTGTATCTATGAATATATCTGTATTTGTATTTTTCTAGATATATGTCTGTCAATGTGCTTCTGTGTGTGTGCGTGTGTCTGTGTGTATGTGCATATGGGAGTCCATATGTACATGTTCCATGTGTCTGTATATGTGTCTCTGTCTATCCGTATTCATGTGTCTGTGTCTCTATGTGTGAGTCTACGTGTGTAAAACTCTGTTATCTGTGTGTACATGCGTGTCTATGTTTGTGACAAACAAACCTCCACCACCTCCTCCTCCCCATAATTCTCACTCTCCCTCCTCTAACTCCTACTTTCAGCTCCATACCTTCTTCTTCCCCTTTCTACTGTTGTCTTTTTACATTTTACATCACTCTGCCCAAAATCTCTGCTTCTCTTCATTCTTCAATTTTCCTCTCGTTCTGAAATGCATCCTCCTCTTCTTTCCTTCTTCCTGCCTCCAACTATTTCACCACCAATTGTCTCCATCTTCCGGATGAATTTTCTTTTCGCCACATACCTACAATTATAACTCGAGATCTGATAATGCCGCCAGTCATTTTCACCAGTCTGCCTCCACTGTCTGCTGCTCCTTATTGACCAATTACCTGTGATCCACGAACTCATCATACCTTTGTTTATTCTTCCCTCAACTACATTCTGCTCTGCCTGCTTTCTCCCACCTCCACCAGATTCTTTAGATCCATACCTCCTCTTCCTCCGGATTCTTTGTCCCGGTCTCACCTAATCTGGGTCGTCTTCTTATCTTCTACTTACTTCTCCTCGACATCATCCACTTCTTTTCTTCTTCCTATGCCACCTCATCATCTGCCTGTTTCTTCATACGCTATGATCCTCTAACTGTTAAGATCGCACTCCTTTGTGTTTTCTCCAATACCATCTTCACTACTATCACTATGTGGTCTTTATTTCCTCAGTGTTCTCCCTCTTCATCAACCCACACCAACCTATACCTCCCCCTCACAAATTCCATTCACAAATACAATTCCCATTGCCACATCCGCCTCTTCCTCTGATGTCCTCTTCATCTTATTCTGGCTTAGTTCTCATCGGAGTCCTGCTCTTTTTTTCTTCTGCCCGCAACCACCTCCTCCTCCATCTGTTTTCTTCTTCTACTCTCCTTCACCTCCATCTCCCCCTTTTTCCTCAGAACCTCAAATTCCTCTTGCTTTGCTGTCGTCCGTGCTCCACTTTTGTCTCTGCCTCCATAGTTCCCAGTCCATCAGGTCTTCTCATTTCTTCTCATTTGTGAACAAACCTCTTCTTTTCTTCTCCTGCCACCACCATATCCTCCACCTGTTTTCTCCCTCCTCCAACTCCTACTTTTGGCTCCATACCTCCAATTCTGTCTCCTGTTCTGATGTTGTCTTCTATTTCTCCAGTCTGCCTCCACTCTCTACATCTCGTCACTCTTCTACTTACCTCTCGTCCATGAATCACCCTCCTCTTCTTTTCTTCTGCCCTCCACCACCACCTTCTCCACCTGTTTTCTTCCTCCTCCTCCACCAACTCCTCTATTTGGCTCCATATCTTCTCGCCCTCCTATTACTCCACGGTTCTTTGTAACAGCCTCCATACTCTGCATCGTCGTCTTTTCTTCTACTTACCTCTCCTTAATATTGTCCTCTTCTTTTCTTCTTCCCTCCACCACCCCATCCTCCACCTGGTCCGGATCTCACTGCTCTGTGTCTCCTCCACTTCTGTCTCCACTTCTAGGTCTGTGTCGTCTTGACTTCCTCAGCCGTCTCCCGCTCCACCACCCCACACCACCCATCCCTCACCCTCACAAGTTTTATTCACAAATACAATTCCCGTTCCCCCAGCTGCCTCTTCTTCTGATGTCCCCTTCATCTTCTTCTGGCGCAGTTCTCCTCGTCGTAGTCCTGCTCTTTGTTTCTTCTGCCCGCCACCCCCTCCTCCTCTACCTGTTTTCTTCTTCTACATACCCTCCTCCACCTCCATCTCCGCCTTTTTCCTCGGTACCTCAAATTCATTTTGCTTTGCCATCATCCATGCTCCACTTTCGTCTCTGCATCCATAGTTTCCGACCCTTCAGGTCTTCTCATTTCTTCTCATTTGTGAACAGTCCTCCTATTCTTTTCTTCTCCCGCCACTACCACCTCCTCCGCCTGTTTTCTCCCTCTTTCTCCTCCAACTCCTCCTTTTGGCTCCGTACCTCCAATTCCGTCTCCTGTTCTGATGTTGTCTCCTTTCCATTTCACCAGTCTGCCTCCACTTTCTTCATTCCGTGATTCTTCTACTTATCTCTCATAAGAGAGCTAGGCTCCAAAAGATAAAAAGAAAAGCCTCTTTAGAGATTCCTACTTTCCAGGACTCTTTTACACAGCACCCGATCCACCTCATGGGGGCCGGGGGGGCGGCAAAACCTCCAGGCCAAGTGCAAGATCGCTTAGGTGTCAACCAGTGGCCGCGGGAGGCTACCAGGGAGGCTGTGAGGGGCCGAGGGCTGTGTATTCCAGTGTGCAGCAGAAACGCTCCCTCAGTGAGGTCCACTGAGCCTCCATTTCATGATCTGCCTGAGCAAGTGCTCCCAAGCCTGGGCCCCGGGTGGGAGCTCACCTCCGTGTACAGGGCTCTGGCGTGCATGGCCACCTGGGCTGTGGTTGACCAGAAGCCCAGCTCCTTTGGGGATGAACTTTCTGAGCACTTGGCCTGTGGGCTCTGGGGCAAGTCCTTGGTGTTTACATCCACACATTGCCCAGCCAGTGTATGTTGGGTTCTCTTCCTTGGTCTACCGAGCAGTGTATCAACCCAAGCCTGAGCATGTTCTTGGACAACACCGTGACCGTCTGTGGATACCCCGACCCTGGGCCTGGGCTCTGCTCTCCTCATCCCATCCACTGACTTTTGATGCCTGCCCCCTGCTCTGTCAGCAGGCGGCCCATTTCTAGGTCCCAAAACGTGCTGACACACTGGCACAGCCCTGCCAAGGTCACCTGTAGAGCATGCACAGGGGATGGGGGAGTGCCACAGACCCTCAGGATTCCCCACCGTGCTCAGGGCTGTAGGTTGGGCACCCCAGGCTCCTTCCTCCTGTTCTGCTCTTGGTCCTCTCTTCCCTCTCGAGGCTGTCCAGGGTGTGGGGGAATACAGCCTGTGAGAAGGGACGGGGCGGGAGGAGACAGCCCACAGCCTGCGAGAAGGTGCCCTCTGCTCTTATCTTAGTGCAGCTCTGATGCCAGCGTGTCTCGCCTTGGCTGGGGCAGTTGAGGGTGCTGGAGGCTTCACCCCTTTGTCTGCATCTCAGGTGAGGTCTGCCCCAGAATGTTCCCGTGCTCTGCGCAAAAGTTGGGAGAGAGAAACCTGGCCTGACTGGGCCGAGCTGTCTCGGCTGGAGCGAGTGTCCACGCAGCCCCACGTTCCATTGGGGCTCTGAAAACCGACTCCACAGCCCACAGCGCTCTCACGGGAGGTCCGCTCTGCAGGCGGCCCGCTGCGTGCCAAGTAGTGTTTGAAGAAACTCAAAACCACAGAAAAATTTGAGCAAGTGGTAATGGAAGAAGCAGATGCAGCTGGAGAAGCGGCACAGCTGGACCATGCAACCCGGAAACCCTGAAAGTTGGGGCAAACTCCGAGAACAAGACTAAGACAGAGACCTGAGCCCCATGATGGACCACCAAGCACAGCGACTCATGCGGGGTCTCACCCAAGCCTGCCCTACACCCTGCCCTGCCCAGCAGTGCAGAAGGAAGCTGCAAACTCACGTTTCAGAGACAAAGCACAGGACCCCGGCAGGCAAAATAAATGAGGTGTGTCAAACAGCAATAAAAGTGTTGCTATATCCAAAGAGAACACCGAGGAACATTAAACAAGTGAAGAGATCAAGGAGGAGAGAGTCATTGCAGATATCCACAGGACCAAGCCCCGTCCTCCCAAGAACAGATTATAAGGAAATCTGCCCAAGGGCTGCAGATCAGACAGGGGGAGGGACGCCTGCCTCGGACACAACAGACCTGGTTTGGGTCTTCGGCACCGTGCAAGGTCCCCTGAGCCCTGCCAGAAGCTTTTCCTGAGCACAGAGCCAGGAGGAAGCCCTGAGCACTGCTGTTTTGGCCGTCCAAGTAAGTAAATCAGTAACCAAAAAAATATAAATTTAAAAAATTGTATTAAAAAAGTTTTTAAAGTTACTGTCACTGTCCTCCCGTTGTTCATAGATTTGCTCGAGCAGGCCCAGTAACATGTCCTTTGTGACACTTGTTGTTACTGTTTGGCATATCGAATACATCACGGGGAGCTTGCTGGGCTCTCTGAGATGGATGCAGGAATCCATGTGTGTGGGTCCCGTAGGGCTGGGCTGGTAGGCAGGGGGAGGGCTTGCATGAACAGAACACATCCCCTGTGGAGAGCAGACAGATCTGGAGAAACGTGAGCTTGGTGAGAGGGACACGCAGGATGTGGGTGCATACCGGGTTCACAGAGAGTAGAAGAACTCACAAACACACACACAGTGGTACACACACTATGGACAGCTGCAGAATGCACACAGCAGATGGGCTCAGAGACACACTCGCTGGGTTTCAGGAGCCTGCGGGCTGCCAGGGAAGACCCTCAGCCACAATAGCCACATCTCATTCTGAGCGTCCACGGCTCACGCAGAGAATCGCCTAGAATATACACGTCTCGCGTGTCCAGCTCCCAGTGTCTCACTCCCAGCAGCCACATGCCGGAGTACTCACATCTCACTCTGAGTGTCAACTCCTCAGAGTACCCACCTCTCAGAGTAAAGCTACCTCAGACTCAGTATCCACATCTCACTGTGATCACCCACATCCCAGAGCATCCATCTCAGAGTATCTTCTCCTCAGCACCCACATCTCACTCACTGCATCAACACTCAGGGTTCTGTCAAGGCACAAACATACTTATTCTCATTTTTGACAAATGAGGAGGCTGCAAGCCAACGGCTGTAAAAAGGGAAGCCGAATCAGAGTACACTCCTTGGCAAAAGCTCTGATAAATTCTGTCTGCCAATGTTGGAGAACATGAGCAGGCTGTGGGTGGTGCCTAGGCGGGCTCTGTGAATTGTACCATGGGCTGGCTCTTTCCTTGGCCACACATCCAGGAAAATTTACAATCAAGTTACCTAATAGCAGTAAGGAACACTGAAAGTTCTGTCAAAATCTTAGTCAAAAAGTAAAATGCCAAAAAAGAAAACAGTCCAGAACAAGGAATATTTGTAAGTGAAGACGCAACGTGGCATTTGTTACACAGCTGTTAAGGAAACGCTTGGCACAGGAATATTCACATCAATGCAAAAAGAATGGGAAGATTTTGATAAAGTAACAAGGAATTAGAGATGAGGCAAAGGCCTGCCATGGAGAACAGCTGTGAGCAGCAGGGCAACTGTAAAACTGTTTTGCAACTTGCTGCTGAGGAACCTGCTTGAACGCGTCCAGCCGTGACAGTCGCTTCCCTTCAGGATGGGCACCACCTGGACGTGTATCTTCCCGGGGCTCATTCTGGCAGTGGGTGAGACCCGGCGCTGGTTCCAAACCCTGCTCCTGATGCTCACTGTGCTCGCACCATCCTGGGCTAGTTCAGGTCAGCCCCATGCTTCCATTCCAAAGGGCACCCCAGAGGATGCCGACCCCAGCTAGCAAACACACAGGGAACATGGAGCCACGTGATGCACAAAGCCACACAGACGATGAAGTCATGCAGAGGACAAACCATGCAGGCGACAAACCACACAAAGGACAAAGCCATGTCTAGAGGATGAAGTCATGCAGAGGGGAAACCACGCAGGCAACAAACCATGCAAAGGACACAGCCACGCTCAGAGGATGAAGCCATGCAGATGGCAAACCACACAAAGGACAAAGCCACGTCCAGAGAATGAAGGCATGCAGAGGGCAAACCATGCACGCGACAAACCACACAAAGGACAAAGTCATGTCCAGAGGATGAAGGCATGCAGAGGGCAAACCACACAGAAGACAAACCATGTGCAGAGGACAAAGCCACGTGCAGAGGGGCAGAACACAAAGACAGGCGGAGGACGATGCCTCACCCCCTGTGCCAGACCACCAGGTCTGAAGCGAACATGCAGTCCCCCATGGTGCACCCAGGGCCGGGGCTTCTCCTTCTGCACAGGACTATGGGGCCATGCACACAGCAGTGGCAAGGTGCCACGTGACACTGCCTTTGACTAGTTCATGAAGCAAAAGAACTGAGGGATGGTCAGATGGCGTGGCTGATGTGGCCTCACTGGCAGTGCGCCAAGGCAAACCCTTACAGTGCCATCAGGCCTTCCTGGAGAAATCATCCCCGATGACGTCCAATGACAGGGCAGATCACCTGGCACCTGGCCATGCGGTGTTAACCCCCAATGCCTCTTCAGCCTTGCTCCAAGCGCTGTGTCCCACGGTGCAGAGAAAACTGATGTCTGTGCTGTTTTTTAGTTTGGCTGGTCCCGGGAGTGCCGGCTGGCGGTGGGCAGAGCAGACCTGTGTGTCCATCTGGGTCACGGGTCGACACGTTTTTCATTTCCCTGCCAAGGCCACTTTCCCTGCTGAATGCCCCCTGCCCCCCATTCCTTCCCTTACACCCAGCTTCTGCGGGGACAGCGGCATCCCTTTTCCATCGCAAGTTCCCATTCCAGTCGCCCCACAAGGCCTTACACCCGAGTCTCTGCTGTGGTTCCAGTGGGGGTCAAGGCCAGAACTCAGACGCTCAGCTGGGCTTTCCAAGAGCAGAGGTATTAAAAATGAACTGAGGCCCGTCTCAGAGGTGGTCTCCATGACGCCGTCATGCATTGTTCCAAGATGACTGTGAAGACGCTGAATGTGACACAGCACTGAGTCAGGGGAGAAACTTTTAAAACCTGATCCATCCTGGAATCTTTTCTTTTCATTTTTTACAAATTGAATCTCTCTTTCTCTTTCTGTCTCTCTCGCTCTCTGCTTGCTCTGGTTTGTTTTAGGGTCACACCTTCAGTGCTCTGGGCAGACTTCTAGCTCTGCGCTCAGGGGACCCTGTGGGGTGCCAAGTATGGAACCTGGGTCGGCCACGGGCAAAGCCAATGGCCTCCCTGCTGTCCTGTGGCTTGGCCCCACATATCATTCATTCTTACTCAGCTGCCCCCCCTTGTTTCTACAGGGCCTGACTTTGCCTACTTTTGCCAACATGTACTGAAGCAAACCACAAAGCCAAGAAGCATCGCCTCTGTCAAGTTTGATATACAATAAGAAAAAAGACACAATACAAATCACAGTGTGTCCTTCATAAATTTATAATTCTGCCAAGACTAGATGCACTCTCTGTTCTGCTCTTAAGAAACAGACATGAGTCAGGCTTAGCTGAAATACTTAGCAAGGCAACAAGTAAAAAAATAAAGATATAAACAAACCGGGGTGGGGAGTAGTGAAGGGAAATAGTGGGGTATTTGCCTGTACACTACTGCTCCAGGTCCATCTCTGTGCCACACACAGCTCCCGGAAGCACCAGGATGTAGCAGGTCTTACTCCTGCCCGCTCCATGGCCCCTGCCCAAACGTATCTCCCAGGATTTTATTCCTTCTTTTCCTTTTTGCTTTTTATTTCTTTGGGCTGGAACAATAGCACAGTGGTAGGGCATTTGCCTTGCACGCAGCTGGCCCAGACGAGCTGGGTTCCATCCTTCTGCCCCTCTCGGAGAGCCCAGCAAGCTAACGAGAGTATCTCGCCCACACAGCAAAGCCTGGCAAACTCCCTGTGACATATATGATATGCCAAACACAGTAACAATGAGTCTCAAAATGAAGACGTTACTGGGCCCGCTAGAGCAAAATTGATGTACAACGGGAGGACCGTGTTTGTAGTTCCTTGGCATTTCCCCCACCCCCGGCAGCGCTCGGGGTTTTCTCCTGGCTCTGCACTCATGAATGACTCCTGGCAGTGCTCGGGGACCCGGTGGGATGCCAGGCATCAGGCCTTGGTTGGCGTGTTGGAGGCCAGCACCTTCCCTGCTGAACTATCCCCCAGCCCAACACTAACACACACTCAACTTACACCCTAAGCCGACTCCATTTCAGGAGCACTTTGAGGCAGAGGTTACAGAGAACTGGGGGTGGGACCTCTGTTTCCCAGCTCGCGACCCCGTCCCATCACCCCCCACCCCTGGAGAGGCGCTTTCTATTTGTGTAGACCACGGACACGGCTCTGCCCACGTGGAATGGGATTCATTCTCTTCGCAACGACTCTGCAAACAGCCATGTAAAATATACGTGAATACATGGGAAATACCTGCATACACCAAGACGACTCTGCAAACCGCTGGGAGGCGGCCTGGTCTCAGAACATTCCCAGGAGCCTGGAACTGGGCCCGGCGCAGTACCGACCTCCCTCCACAGGGGGCGCCATGGGGCTCCTCAGCAGCCCCGGGGGCCAGGCTCCAGGATGATGTGGCACCTAGAGCAAGCCGGAACCCGACGTGGCACACTTGGGGCTGGAAAACAGAGTGTGACAGAGTCCTGGGGCCATGGCAGCACATCTGTGCAGATACACATTATACGCACACGTGCAGCACACATGTGCATGTCTGTGAGCACTTAGGCAGTCGTGCAACTCTGGGCATGCAAATACATTGCATGGACACATTATTTACACCTATGCCGATGACATGTGGACATGACACATATGCATGTGTACTTACACAATGTACACGGTTGTACTTGCACACACTTTGGCACATACAGAGACACACCCATGCACACGCAGTCTTATGGTGGATTCTCAATAGCCTTAGCCCAAAGCCACTCAGCATTCTGTGGACTCGGCCACCCTGTGGGCACAGCACTACCATGGCCAGCACTTCTCCTGCCAGCGCCTCCAGCCTTCCTGACTGTGAGGACACTCCCGATGCTGGTCCTCTGAGTGCATCATAAAGTACAGCCACTGGGCAAAAGCGCAGACAGTGGACACGGAATCCGTGGGAAACGAGGCCAGAGCAGACACGGAGTGGAGGGAAATAGCAGACAGAGAGAGAAGACGAGCCGGAGGGGGGACAGGGAGATGGGGGGAGACGGGGAAAGACGGGGAGAGACAGAGAGACAGGGGGACAGGGGAAGTGAGGGAGGAACGGGGGACAGGGAGAAATGGGAGTAGGGGGATGGGGACAGGGGGACACATGGCGCCAGGGGAAGACAGGGAGACAGAGCAAGACCGGGGCCAAGGGAGACTCAGCCGGTATGGGCTGCAGAGTGGGCGGCAAACAGAGGCCGTGGGCCAGGGAGGACACGGTACCCCCATGTGGGTGTGGAACGAGCAGGCACACTGGGTTTGGGCCCTCAGCTCTGCCATGTGCTGTCTCTGACCACCCCCGCACCCTTCAGCTGGGTGCTGTCCCCCTCAGGCCAGTCCACGACGTGGCCCTGCTGCCCAGGGCACACCTCCAGGGGGAGACGTGACTCTCCCGCCCTCTCTGGACTCTGTATGTCTGTGTGCACATGTGTGTAAGTCTGTGTATATGTTTGTTGTATCTGTTTGCATGTGAGTGTCTGTGTATATGTCACTGTGTGTCTCTGTGTATACATTAGGTGTGTATCTGTGTACATATCTCTGTGTATGTTAGCATGTCTTTCTGTATATATGTTTGTGTCTTGAGTGTGCATGTGTCTGTGTGTCTGTGCATATGTGTGTGTTTCTCTATGTGTTTATATGTACGCAAATGCATGTGTGCTCTGTTATACGTCTGTGTTTGGCCATGTGTTCGCATATGTTGTGTTTGTGTATAAGTCAATGTCTGTCTCTGTGTTTCTGTCTATAGGTGTCTGTGTGTATCTGTATGTCTGTAGGTGTGCCTGTGTCATTTTGTGCCTCTGTCAGTTTGTGCCTCTGTGTGTCTGTGTTTATATATGTATATCTGTGTATTTGTGTGTGTGTGCCTATGTGTGTATCTGTGCTTCTGTTTGTGTGATTGTGTCCATGTGTCGATGTATATATGTCTGTGCATGTCTGTTTTTGTTATGAAAACCTGAGTCTGTTTAAATGTTTCTATTGTGATTGTGTGTGCATGTGTCTGTGTGGCTCAGAACATATCTATGTGTATCTGTCTATATATCTGTGTAAGTGTGTTCATGTATCTCTGTCCGGATATATAGCTATGGTTCCTCTGTGTTTATGTCAGTTTTTGATTGTGCATATTCCTGTGTTGTTTGTGTGCGTGTTTGTGTATATGGAATATGTTTGCATGTGTCTGTGTGTCTGTGTATATGCCAGTGTGTCTCTGTGTGTGCACATGTGTGCGTGTCTGTGTACGTGTGTGCCTCTGTGTGGGCATACGTCTGTTCATATGCCCTTGTGTGTCTGTGTATATACATGTGTCTACATATGTGTGTGCACTGATTTTGTGTACATGTATGTTTCTTTGCATGTGTTGTGACTTGTGTGTCTCTGTGTGTATATGTCTCTGCCAGTGTTTGTGTGGGCATATGTGTCAGTGTATATGTGTGTGCTTGTTTATGTGTCTGTGTATATGTTTGTGTGTACATGTATGTGAGTGCATGTGTGTGTCTGCATGAATACATGTCTGTAGGTATCTGTATATGTGTCTATAATTTGTGTGCATGTGTCTTCTTTTACACATATCTGTGTATCTATGGATTCACGTGTGTCTATGTGAACCTGTGTATATGTCTGTGCGTCAGAATGTTGGTGTGTGCACGTGAGTACGTGTGTATATGTGTCTATTTGTGACATTGTATGTGTCTCTGTAGGTGCATGTCTGTATATATGCCTGCATGTGAATGTATTGTACCTGTGTATATATTCCTGTGTCTTTGTGTTCATGTGCTTATGTGTGTCTGTGTGCACATGTGTATATGTGTGCATGAGGGTGTCTGTGTACAAGGGTTGTGCCTGTATATATGTCTGTGTTTTTCTGTATGTGTTTCTGTGTGTCTGTGCATAACTGTGGGTCTATACATGTCTGTGTGTCTCTGTGCATATGTCTCTGTGTATCTGTCTATATGTCTGTATATGTCTGTGTATCTGTGCATATGTCAGTCTGTGCTGTGTTTCTGTGTATATGTTTGTATCTTAATGTATGTATGTGTTTCTGTGTGTACAAAAGTGTCTCTCTGTAACTATCTTTGTGTGTCTGTGTGCATATTGGTGTGACTCTGTGCATAAATCCATGTCTCTGTGTGTATTTTAAAGTGTCTGAGCTTGATTTGTGCATATGTGAGTCTATGTATATGTCTACATGTGTTTTTGTGATTGCACCTCTGTATGTATCTTTGTGTCTCTGTTCTTCTATTTGTCTAAATCTTTTCTTCCTGTGTGTGTGCTCCCACATGTGTGTATAAAAATGTGTCTGTGTTTGTATGGCCGTATATATGCATGTGTGTCTCTGTATGTTTCTGTGTGTCTATGCCTGTATGTACATGTCTGTGCACATATGTTTGTCTATATGTACTTGTGTGCCTGTACATGTGTGTATCTGTATGCATGTGTGTATCTGTGTGTGTTTGTATATGCCTGTGTGTAATTGTTTGTGTCTGTGTATATATCTCTATGTGTTTGTGATTGTGTCTCTATGTATACATCTGTGTCTCTCTGTTATGTGTGTGTCTGTCTAAATCTGTTTTTTTTCTTTTTGTTTGTGTATATGTCTGTGTGTCTATGTCTGTGTATGTGGTAATGTAGATATCTGGGTCTTTGTCTATATATATATATATATATGTTTACTTATCTGTGTCTATTTGTGTGTATCTGAGAGTATCCCGCCCCAATAGCAGAGCCTGGCAAGCTCCCCGTGATGTATTTGATATGCCAAAAAGCAGTAACAAGAGCGGGTCTCATCCCCTGACCCTGAAAGAGCCTCCAACATGTTGGGAAAAGTAATAAGAGTAATAAGAGGCTGCTGAAATCTCAGGACTGATACGAATGGAGACGTTACTGGCACTCGCTCAAGTAAATCGATGAACAAAAGGATGAAAATGATACAGCAGTATTTGTGTGTGCATGAGTGTGTGCATCTGTGTGTTTCTGTGTGTGTCTATAAATAAGTCTGTGTGTCCAGGTGTATGCCTGTGTTTATGTCTACATATCTGTGTCTATATATGTCTGTGTGTGCATGTACTTGTGTCTATGTATATATCTCCACGTGTCTCCTTGTGTTCTGAATATTGTCTACATATGTTCATGTGTTTCTATTTATGTTTGTGTGTATATAGGTTCATGTGTATGAACATATAGGGGTCTCTATTTGACTGTGTTTTTGTGGGGTTTGTGTATATGTATATTTAATATATGTGTACATATGTCTGTGCATGTGTGTGTCTGTGTCTACGCATGTCTCTGTGTACACGTGTCTTTGTAGATGTCTGTGTGTATATGTCTTTCTAAATATATTTGTTTGTATAGTGCATTTTTGTGTCTACATATGTGTTTGAGTGTATACATATATGTCTGTTGTATCTGTGTGCAGGTCATATGTATGTCTGTATGCATTTGTGTGTATATGTATCTTTGTGTGCACACGACTGTGTATATGTATCTTTGTGTGCATGTGTTTATACATCTATGTGTACATGTGTGTATGCATGTTTTCATGTGCACAGCTGTGTCTGTATATGTATGTGTGTATCTGTATGTATGTGCTTGTCTCTGTCTTTGTGTTTTATCTATGTGTGCTTGTGGGTCTGTTTCTGTATATGTCTGTGTGAGTCTCTGTGGGTGTATAGGTCTGTGTCCGTGTATATGTCTTTCTCTGCATATTTATGTGTGTCCATATCTCTGTGTGCACTGGGATGTGACTATGTATATCTCGGTGTAGCTCTGTGTATATGTCCTGGTGTAGACATCTGTGAGTGCATTTCTGTGTATCTTTTATAGGTGTGTGTCTATGTCTATGTATGTATCTGTATGTGCATGCATGTGCACGCACATGCATTTCTGTGAATATGTCTCTGTGTGCCTGTGTGTGCATGTGTCTGTGTATACGTCTCTGTGTGTCTCTTTGTATGTCTGTGTATCTCTGTATGTCTGTGTATATGTCAGTGTGTGCACGTGTTGTTTTTCTGTGTATGTCTGTGTCTGCAAGTGTGTATATGTCGAATTTTGTATCACTGTGTGTCTATGTCTATCTATACATGTCTGTATCTATATGTGTGTTTGCATGTGGTTGTCTCAGTCTGTGTCTATACTTATCTATGTCTGCGTGTCTGAGTATATTCTGTGTATTCATATATCTTTGTGCATGTCATTGTGTCTGTGTGAATGTATGTATGTATGTGTTTCCTTTGTGCATATCTGTGTCTGAGTGTACATGTGTATGCTTTTCTCTGTGTCTATGTCTGTGTGCATGTATTGTCTGGAGTGTGTCTATGTGTGTCTGTATATGTCTGCATGTGTGCACTGTCTGTGCATGTATTACTGTGTGTATACACATGGGTGTACACATCTGTGCACATATGTCTATATGTTTCTGTTTTCTGAGAGTGTGCATGTGTGTTTCTATGTGTGCATATGTCTCTGTATTCCCGTGTGTGTGCATGCGTGTCTCTACATATGTGTGTCTTGTGTATATCTGTGTCTGAGTGTGCATGTGTATGCATTTCTCTGTGTCTATATCTGTGTGTATGTATTGTCTGTGAGCATGTATGTATGTCTGGAGTGTGTCCATGTGTGTCTGTGTATATGTCTGTGTTGCACAGGGGTGTGTGTCTGTGTATGTCTGTTTATATGTGTGTCTGTGTTTGTTTGTGTCTCTGGGTGTGTTCTGTACGTCTGTGTCTTCACATATCTGAGTACTGCATTTGTTATATATACCTCTCTGTGTGTATGTTCATTGTGTGTCTTGGTCTGTCTCTGTGTCTCTTGTGTGTTAAGTGTGTGCATGTGTGTGAGTCTGTATATAAGTCCATTCTGTGGTTGTACGCATGTGGGTCTGTGTCTATTTATCTGTGGCCATGTGTTCATTTGTCTGGGTGTCAGTGTGTGCACTTTACTTCTGTCTCTGTGTCTATGTCTGTGTCATTGTGTCTAAGTATATTTCTGTGTTTCTCGATGCCCGTGTACATGTCTGTGTACGCATATGTGTGAGTTTTTTCATATATCTGTGTTGTGACTGCGTATATATGTGAATCTGTGCATCGATGAATCTATGTATGTCTTTGAGTCTGTGTATATGTCTGTCTTTGTATCTCTATGTGTGTGCAAATTAGTGTGTACATGTATATGTCTGTGAGTCTATGTCTATATCGTGTCCGTGTGTGATTGTGCATGTCTTCACATACGCCTATGTGTGTACATTGGTGTGTTTGTATAAGTATATGTGTCTCTCTAAATGCCTGTGTCTAAGTATATGGGAGTGTGATTGTGTGTGCGCACATATTGCTTGTCTGTGTATATTTATCTCTGTGTCATTGTGTCTGTGTATATATATCCATGTGTCTTTCTGTGCCCATGTATCTCTGTGTCATTGTGTGTATGTGTGTATATGTGTGTCTATGTATGTTTGTGTGTATGCATGTGTGTGTGGCTTCATGTATTTCTGGTATACTTATATATATGTCTGTGTCTGCATTCATGCTGTGAGACTTTGTATAAATCCCTGTAGTGACTTGTTGCATGTAGGTGTATTTGTGTGTATGTCTCTGTGAGTCTGTGTGCTTCTCTGTGTGTACATATGTGCTTGTCTTGGTTTATGTCAGTACATATATCTGCGTGTGCATTGCGTGTTTCTGTATGTGTCTGTGTCATTGTTTCTGTTTATCTATGTATATATGTAACTGTGTTTATGAATGTCTGTGTGTCTAAGTGTAAACATGTGTGGCCATATACATGTCTGTACACATCTTGTGAGTCTCTGTATAAGACTGCATTGTTTTTTTTGCGTTGTAACTATATTGCATATAGGTGTGTATCTGTGTACATGTCTGTTTAAGGCTCTATGTGTATCTCTGTGTAAGTCTTCGCATATGCCTCTGTGTATCTGTGTGTGCAGTGGGTGTCTATGTACATATATTTTTGTGTGTATATTTCTGTCTGTGTACATGTGTGTGCATGTGTGGGGGCCTGTATCTTTGTCTATGTGTCTATGTGTGTTGATTTTGTCTGTATGCCTAGATGTATGTGTCTGCATTTGCATGTGTCAGGATATGTGTCTACTGTGTCTGTGTGGGCACATGTGTGCATGTCTCTTTCTGTGCATCTGTGTGTATCCATTTATGTCTCTGTGTCGCTCTATGTGTGTATGTCTATGTGTGTATATGAATGCATGTGCGTATATATATATGTATGAGTCTGTGTATTCCTGTATCTGTGAGTATGTGTATGTCTGTATATACATCTGTCTGTTTATCTGTTTGTATGTTTGCATACATGTCTGTATCTCTGTGTCTGTGTACATGTGTATCTGTGTGTGTATATATGTGTGTCTCTGTGAGGGGGTTGTATGTTTGTGGGTTTGTATTTGTGTGTGTCTGTATAAGCCTGTGTGTCTGTGTATGTGTCTGTGTTTGCATGTATAGGTGTTGTGTATATGTTTGTATGTGCATGTGTCTGTATCTGTGTCTTTTTATTATCTGTGTGTGCATATGTCTGCATGATCATGTGTGTGTCTTGTATATATCTATAGATGTCTGTGTCTCTGTTTGTGTTTATGCCCATGAGCAGATGTGTGTCTGTGTATATATCTGTCTGTACATGTGTGTCTCATTTATATCTGACTGTGTATCTGTATGTCTCTGTATGTGTGCATGTGGATCTGTGTCTCTGTGTATACATTCGTGTGTCTGCAGATATGTATATATGTGTGTCTCTGTGCATGTGGGTGTGGTCTGTGCATATGTCTGTGGATGCGCATGTGTGTGGATCTCTGTGAATGTCTGTGTATAAATATCTTATCATGTCTTTGTGTATGTCTCTGTGTATGCAGGTGTGTGTAACTGTGTGTAGGTGTCTGTGTGTTTGTATGTCTGTGTGCATGTGTGTCTCTGTGTTGATGTATGTCTGTATATACCTCTGTCTGTATGTGTACATGTCTGTGTGTCTCTTGTGTATGACTATGTGCATATGTGTTTAATTGTGTCGGTGTAAGTTTGTGTATATGTCTCTGATTATCTTTGTGTGCATGTGTTTCTATGCATATCTTTTTGTCTCTTTGGTGTATATTTTTTGTGTCTCTGGGTGCTTGTGTGTGTGCTTCAATGTCTGTATATATGTCTGTGTATATGAGGGTGCCTGCGCCTATTTGTGTATGTCTGTTTTTATGTCTTGTCTAAATGTCTTTATATATATATATAATATATATTTATATAGACACACAAATATCTGTGTCTGTGTGTATATGCAGATATCTGTGTTTCTATCTGGGTCTATGACTGGGTGTCTTTGTGTGCAGGTGTTTGGGCGTCTTCGTGTGCAGGTGTGTGTACATGCCTGTGTGTGTCTCTGTGCATGTGGGTGCATGTCTGTGTACATATGGATGTCTTTGTATATGTCTCGTGTGTGCCTGTGTGCATGTGCGCATGTGTGTCTGCATGTGTACAAGTGTTTATCTGCGTTTATATCTCTGTGTATTTGTATGTCTCTGAGTATGCACGCTGTATATGTGTTTTATGTGTATATGTCTCTATGTTGGTAGTTTGTATATGCAAGTGCGTCTGTGTATATGTCTGTGTGTATGTGCGTACATATGTCTGCTGTCAACATATATATATATATATGTTTCTGTGTGTCTATGCTCGTATCTGTGTATTATATGTCTTTGTGTGTTGCTCTCTATATGCATGTGCTTTAATATATGTCTGTATGTGTCCCTGCATGAGCATGTGGGTGTCTGTGTATGTTTGTGTGAGTCTGTGTGTTGTGTGTAAGTCTGTGTCAGTGTATATGTCTGTGTGTGCACATGTATGTGACTGTGCACATGTGTTTGTCTGTATGCCTGTGTGTGTCTGTATATGTCCGTCTGTGTATGTATGTGAGTTTTATTTCTGTGTGTGAATGTATATCTGTGTAAGTGTGCATATCTGCAGATATGTATTGTTTGTATGTGCCTAGGTATAACTGTGTAGTCTGTGTTGTGTCTGTGTAGCACTGTAGCAGTGTCCTCCCATTGTTCACCGATTTACTCGAGCAGGCCCAGTAACATCTCCATTGTGAGACTGTTGTTACTATACTTGGCATATCAAATATGTCACAGAAAGCTTGCCAGGCTTTGCCGTGTGGGCGAGATATTCTCGGTAACTTGCTGGACTCTCTGAGAGTATCCTCCAATTTCAGAGGAATCGAACTCAGTCAGCCGTGCTGGCCGTGTGCAAGGCAAATGCCCTACCATGGTGCTATTGCTCGAGTATATGCACGTATATGTCTGTGTGTCACTGTGCATTTGGCTGTGTCTATATATCTACGTGTTTGTGTGTGTGTGTGTCTATATTTCTGTGTGTAACTACGTATATGACTGTGTCTTCATGTGTTTGGGAAAATGTGTGTCAGTGTATCCATCTGTGTATCTGTCTGTGTGTCTCTGTGTATATATGTGTGTGCACGTGTATTTGTATATATGTATCTGTGTTTGTCTGTGTGCATGCACACATGTCTGTCAGTTGTGTATATGTCTCTGTGCATGTAGTATGTGTCTGTGTATGTTTCTATAAGTCTAAGTGTGCGTCTACTTCTGTGTGTGCATCTTTGTGTATCTCTAAGTTTATCTCTGTCTATGTCACTTCTGTGTGTAGCAGTGTAAGTTGTGTGTTTCTATGTCTATATCTGTGTGTATGTGTGAGCATGTTTGTCTGTTAGAGGTCTGTGCGTACATGTGTGTTTGTGTATATCTGCATGTGTCTATATGTTTCTATCTGCGCATGCATGTCTATTTGTGTGTCTAAGTATGTCTGTGATGCATGTGAGTATGTGTTGCATGTGTACGTATAAATCTGTATTGTCTGTGTGCACATCTGCGTGTCAGGGAATATGCTATGAGTTTCTCTGCAATTGTGTCTGTGTGTCAACGTATATATCAGTATGTATGTCAGAGTGCCTGTTTATGTCTGTGTTTGGTGTGAATGTGTGTCTCTTTATATATCAATGTTGTCCTCTCTTTTGGATCTATGTCTACTTGTGTGTGTCTGTGTTATATAACTCTGTGTGTCTCCATGTGTGTGTCTTGCATATTTGTGTGTGTCCATGACTGTCTGTATGTCTATGAGTTTCTGTGTAAATATGCGTGCATGAGTACCTGTGTGAGTCTGTATATATGTCTGTATGTGTCAGCATGTGCATATGTGTATGCCTGTATGTGCATTTTTGCGTCTGTGTGATTATATCTGTGTATCTATGTATGTATCTATGTACAGATCAGTATGCCTCAGTGTACCTGTGCATATCTCTGTGTATATGAATGTGTGTCATTGTATGTCAATTATTTTTCCAAGTCTGTGTATGTCTTTGTCTATGTCTGTATAGGTCTCAATTTGAGTATGTGGGTGTGTATATGTCTGTGTGTCTGTGTATGTACTTGTAAATCTGTGTGTATCTGTGTAGATATATATGTGTATATATGTGTCTATATATATCTGTGTGTTTATGTGCATGTGGTTGTCTGCATATCAGTTTGAGTGTATCTGAGTCTGTGTTTATACATGTCAATTTTCTGTACATACTTGTGTGTATCTACCTATATCTCTCTATGTGTCTGTGAATATATCTATGTATGTCTACATGTATGTATCTTTGTTTCTGTATCTGTGTACATGTCTCTGTGTGTGCATGACTCTGTGCATGTCAGTGTGTATGTTTGTGTCTATGTCTATGTATGTATGTGTCCCCCTGCATTATGTTGGCTGTGTCTGTGTATCGGTCAGTTTGCACATCTCTGTGTGTGTTTCTTTATATATCTATGTCTGTGTGTCTCTGTGGGTATAAGTGTGTAGGTGTACATGGTTTTGTATGCGTCTGTCTATGTCTGTGTGTATCTATACGTGTGCACACTTATCTGTGCATATGTCTGTGTACATCTGTGATTACGTCTGAATGTCTATATCTATGTGTCTCTGAGTGTCTCATTATGTTGGTGTGTGTATAGAACTGTGTGTCTCTTTGTATGCACGTGTGTCTGTGTTTATGTCTGTGTGTCATGTGACTGCATATGTCTGTGTGCATGTTGTATCTGTTTGCACACGTGTGTCTGTGTGTCTCTGTGTGTATGTGAGCATGTCAGTGTGTATATCCGTGAATGTGTCTGGGTATATGTCTCTGTGTGTCTGTGTTGACTATGTGGGTCCATGTGTGTATCTGTGTATGTCTGTGTACATGTCTATACATGTATTGGTGTTAACTATGTACGAATCTGTGTGTCTCAGTGTGTCTGTGTATATGTAATCCTGTGTGTGTGCATGTGGGTCGGTGTACATATCTGTGTATGCATGTTTGTGTGTGCATATCTATGACTGTGACTGTGTGTGTCTACGTATAGGTCTGTGTTGTGTCTTTGTGTGTTCATTTGGTTTGTGTATCTGTCTGAATCATTGGTGTGTATGCCTGTGTGTGCATCTGTGTCAGTGTATGTTTGTGTCAGTGTATATGTGTACCTGTGTGTACATGTGTTTGCTGTGCATGTGTGTGTTTTATGTTTAGGTCTGTGTCTGTATATTTCTGCGTCTGTGTGCATTGTGCCCATATATATGCCTACATGTCTGTGTATACATCTTTTTGTGTGTCTATGTGTATGTCTCTATGTATGTATTGTGTTTGTGAATGTGTGCATGTATGTTTAGCATGTATCTATGCGTCTATATACATACTGTCCGTTTCTGTGTCTGTGTGTGCATATGTATGCCTGTGTATTCTTCTCTGTGTCTGAGTATGCATGTATATATCTTTGTGTGCACGTTTGAGCCTGTGTATATGTCTATGTGTTTGTGAGTATATGTAACTGTGTGTCTGTGTATATCTCTTTGTATATATGTGTTTTTCTGGGTATCTATCTATTGTGTGTCTGAGTCTGTGTGTGCATATTTCTATTGTCTAGGTGTGCATGTGGATACATCTGTGTAGATGTCTTGAGTGTCTTTTTGCGCATATATGTGGTGTCTGTATATCTGTATCTTCTGCTCATGTATGTATCTGTGTCTATGTCACTGTGTGTACATCTATGTGTTCATGAATGTGTATATGTCTGTATTTGTGTTTACGTTGGGTGTAGGATTGTGTATGTCTGTTTTCGTGTCTGTATATAAGTCTCTTTTTGTCTCTGTATGTTGGTGTATATGTATTCATTTTTCTGTGGTGCGTGGTTTTTTGTGTGTATATGCCTGTGTTATTTTGTATGGATGTTTGTATTTCTGTGTGTGTCTGGTATCTGCTTTGTTTGTGTGGGTATATGTATCTCTGTGTGTACAGCTGCCTATGTATCTCTGTATGTGTCTCTGTGTATATGTTTGTGTATGTATGTGTCTGTCTATATTTTCATCTGTGTGTTTTACGCTGTGTTTATATGTGTGTCTCTGTGTGCACGTGTAGGTTTCTGGGTACATGTCTCTGTGTGTCACTGCATATGTCTGTGTATCTATGCACGTATATGTGTGTATGTGTATGTGTGTGCATGTCGGTGTGTATCTGTGTATATTTGTGTGTCTCTGTGTGTGTGTCTGCCTCTCTTTGTGTTCAGATTTGTGTGCATCTTGGTATATGTTTGTGTTACTGTGTATGATATGCATATTTGTGTATCTGTGTTTGTATAAATGTCTGTTGTCTTGTGTACATGTATCTGTACATGTATGTGTTTGCCGTAAGTTAGATGGCTGTGTGTATTTGTCTGTGTGTCTCTATGTGTCTATGTGTGTATCTATGTCTGTGTATATGTATAAGGGCATATCTATGTCTGCATATGTCTGTATGTCTGTGTATATATCTATGAATCTCTGTGTATGTATATGTTTTCAGGGTATATCTCTGTGTGTGTCTCACTGTTTGTATATGCCTGTTTATCTCTGTGTGTGCCTTTGTATGTATCTGGGTATATGTCTATCTGTGTCTGTATGTGTATGTCTGTGTGTATATACGTCTGTTTCTGCATGTTAGTGTGCATGTGTTTCTGTGTGTAAGTCTGTGTGATATATGTGCTTGTCTGTGTATGACTGTGTGTCTGTATATATATATAAGGTTGTGTGTGTCTTTGTGTCTCTATGTGTGTGCACATGTCTATCTTTGTGCCTGTATATCTATGTGTGTGTGAGAGTGTGTGCATGTGGATGTGGTTGTGTGTCATTCTGTAGGCAATGGTATATGTTTGTGTGTATATGTATAAGTGTCTATGTGCATCTATCATCTGTCTCTGTGTGTATAAGTCCACATGAATGTACATATTTGTGTGCAAATGTATTTGGGTCTCTGTATGTGTTTTCATGTAAGTGTCTGTGTATATATCTAAGTGAATCTGTATGTGTGATGCGTGTATGTGTATATATTTTTGAACATGTATCAGTGTGTATATCAGTGTGTGCATTTTATTGTGTGTGTCTATGAGTCTGTGCATGGTGTGCGTTTATGTCTCTATTTGTGTTAAATGTGTGTCTGTATGTGTGTGATTCTATGTGTGTATGTTTGTGTCTGTGTGCAGATGTATTTGTGTATATACAGGTGTGTGTCTCTGTGTGGGCATTGTGTCTTGTATGTGTGATTGTCTATATGTCTATGTGTGTCCCTGTCTGTAAGTGTCTTGTGTCTGTATATATCTCTGCGTGCTTGTGCATCTATGTATACATCTGTTTGTTTTTGGGAGTACCTATTTACATGTCTATATGCATGTGTTTTTCTGTTTATTTCTGAGTGTGTCTAAAATTCTGTGTTTACATGTGTGAGCCTGTGTGTGCGTCTGTGTTTATAAGTGTGTGCTCATGTGCATATCTCTTTTTGTCTATATATGTGTCCGTGTATTTGTGTTTGTGATTGTTTCTGTGTGTCTATGTAAATGTCTGTGTGTCCATTTTGTGAATGTCTGTGTGTGCGCGCATGTTTATGTCTCTATGTCTCTGTATTTGTCAGTGTTTTCTCTGTGTGTGTAGTGTGTCTGTGTGTACATGTGTGTCTATGTGTTCATGTGGGTATGTGTTGTATATTTGTGTCTCTGTATGTGTGTGTCTGGGTACACATTAGTGTCTGTGTATATGTATATATTTTTCTGTGTGATTATATCTTTGTGTCTATGTTTATATCTGTCTCTGTACCTATCTATGTGTCTCTATATATGTCTGTTGTGTCTGAGTGTGCATGTGTGTGTCTATGTTTATGTCTATGTAGTCTCTGTGTGTGCATGTGTATGTGTTTCTGTCTGTGTGTACAGTGTGTCTGTGTCTCCATGTGGGTACATATGAGTTTGTTTCTGTGTATATTTCTGTGTGCCTCTGTTTATGTATTGCGTGTGTATCAGTGCACATGCCTGTGTGTTCTGCCCATGGGTCTATGTTGTCTATCTGTGTATATGTGTATGTCTGTACGTGCATGGGTATGTGCACAAGTGCGGGTGTCTGTGTTTTCACATGTCTGTGTGTGTAAATATGTGAATGTGCCTATGTCTATGTCTGTCTCTATGTATATAAGTCTGCATGTGTTAAGTGTGTGCATATTTGTGTGTTTATATATCTGTGTGTCTTGAATATGGTTGTGTGTATGTCTGCGTCTGCATATAGGTGCATCTGTATAGACAGTGACACACAGTGACTCTGTGTGTATGTTTGTGAGTCTATGTGTGCATATGGATGTCTGTGTGTTTATGTCTGTATATGTGTGGGGGTACCTGGCTCTATTTAGATGTCTCTGTGTATATGTTTGTATGTGTGTATCTGTGTGTCTATGTATGTCTGTGTGTGCGTGTTTCTGTGTATCTGTATATCTTTGTGAGTCTGTGTGGATATGTCTGTGTCTTGTATTGTATTTGGGAATTGTGTGTGCATCTGTATGTGTATATATATACATACATATCTATGTAAGTCTGTGTATCCATATGTTTGTGCATATGTCTGTGTGTATGCATTTGTGACTTGTATATGTCTGTGAGTCTGCACATATCTGTGTGTTCCATGCATATGGATATGGTGTGACTCTGTGCACTGCACATCTGCCTTTATATGTCTGTGTATCTACATGTCTTGTTGTGTGTATATACCCACGTGTCCGTATACACCTGCGTATGTTTGCATATATGTATTTTTCTGTATAGGTCTGTATGGGTATGTGTATGTGTATCTGTACCTGTGTGCTGCTGTGTATAAGTCTGTACATGCATTTTTGTCTATCTGTGTGTCACTGTAGACACATGTAAGTGTGTGCATGTGTGTCTGTGTATATCTATGTATGAACATGTATCTATTTGTGTGTGTTCAGTGCTGGGAGAGGTGGGTGTGGTCAGTGTGCGCCAGTCAGAGATGCAACTGGACGGAAGGTGTGGACACTGTCGCCCAGCTTACCAGCAGTACAGACACAGTGCCAGGACTGGGCCCCACCATACATGCGTGTTCCAGGGCCACTTGTGGCGCTCCTCTGGGCAATGATGGCACAACCTTCCTCAGAGCTGCTCAGGAAATGCTGGCACCTGCACGCAAAGGACAGGGCCTGAGGAGCTGTATCCCTTCCACCTTATATGGCCACAGTGAGTTTGTGTATATGTCTGTGTTTGTCTTTGTGTGTGCATGTGGATATGTGTATTGTGTGTCCCTGTGTACATGTGTGTATGTTTGTCTCTGTGTGAGTCTTTGTGTAATACAAGTGTGTATATGTGTGTGTCTCTATATGTTTCTTTGTGTTTTGTGTGCATGTGACTGTATCTTTGTATGTCTGTGTATCTCACTGTGTGCGCATGTGTACGGGTCTGTGTTGATTTCTGTGTCTGTGTGGACATCTCTATGTGTCAATGTATATATCTGCGTGTCTGTATATATGTGTGCGTGTGTCTCAATGTATGTGTTGTCTGTGTACATGTCTATCATTTTGTGTGTTTCAGTAAGTGTGTATGTGTGTCTGTGCATGTGTGTTTTGTCTATGTGTGTAGTTTGTGTCTTGGTATGAATGTATGCTGTGCATAAATGTCTGTATATCTCTGTGTGTATGTGCATGTGTCTATCGGTGTCCTTGTGTTCGTGTGTGCATGTTTATGTAAATGTCAGTTTATGTATGTCTGTGTCAGTGTATGTTTGCGTCTACTTCTATGTTAGTCTATGTGTATATATGTCTGATGTCTGTGTGCATGTGTGTGTCTGTGTGTATGTGTATGTGTATATGTGTCTCTGTCTCTATATATATCTGTGTTGAATCAATGTCAGTTTGTGTGGGTCTGTGTGTATACGTGTGGGTGAGTTCGGGGTGTAAGTGTGTGTGCACACGCGCACATATCTTTCTGTGTATATGTATGGTTATCTCTGTATGCATTGGGTGTGGAACAGTGTACATCTCTGGGTATCCCACTATGTGTCTTTGTATATGTCCATGTGTGCACGTGTGTGTGTCTATACGTAGGTGTGTGTCTCTATGTGTTTATGTTTATCTTTGTTTCTTTATGTCTGCATATCTGTATGTTCATGTGTGCCCACTGTGTCTGTGTATATGTCTATGCAAGTCTGTGTGTGCATCTGCGTGTCTGTGAATATGTCTGGAAATTTGTGTATGTGCCTGTGTCTATACACCTGTGTGAATTGTGTCTGTGCAGACAATTGTGTCTGTGTATGTGCATTTGTGTATATGTCTCTGTGTATACATGTCAAATCTCTATATACCTTGGTGTCTCTGTGCATATTTCTTTTCTATCTGTACACATGTCTGTGTATATGTCTCTGTTGTGTCTCTATGTGTAACTATGTTTATGTTTCTCTACATATGTCACTGTTTCCCTGTGTGCCTATGTCTGTGTGTGTTGGTACATGCATGTACCTCTGTATATGTCATTGTGTATCCCTTTGTGTACAAGTGGGTATGCGTCTGTGTATATATATATATGTTTGTTCATGCTTGTCTATATGTCTTTGTGTGTATATATTTGTGTACATTTATCTTTGTGCATGTGGTTGTGTCTGTGAATGTATGTGCACATGTGTACACATGTCTATGGTTTTGCATTCATATGCCTGTGTATGCATGTGTGTCTATCTGTGTCTGCATGTATCTGTGTGTATTTGTATATGTCTGTGTCTGCAATTTTCTGTGACTGTGAACATATATGTGTGACTCTGTGTTTCTGTAGATGAGCACGTTTCTGTCTATATAGCTCTGCATCTCTGAGTCTATGTGTGTATGTCTGTTGTCTCTGTATCTGTGTATACATCTGTGTGTGTCTGTGTGGGCATGTGGGCTTATGTCTGTGTATATGCCTATGTATATTTGTAAGTTTGCCCCTCAGTGTTCATATATCTGTGTTTCTCTATTGTGCATGTATGGGTTTATGTCCGTGTGTGTCAGTTTATGTTTGTGTGTATCTGTGTATAATGTGTATAAGTCTGTTTTGTGGTGTGTTGCACATACTTGATTTTGTCTGTAAATATCTGTTTTCATAACAATGCATGCATGTGTTTGTATGTATATGTATGCATATATTTGTGTGTATCTGTGACTGTATACATGTCTGTGCACATCTGTGCCTATATGTGTATCTATTTTTGTGTGTCTAAGTCTGTGTTGTGTATATATCTCTGTGTCTTTCTGTATTTGTGTCTGTGTACTTCTCTATTTCAGTGTGTGCACATGTATTGTGTATGTACATATATCTATGCCTATGATTCTGTGTTTCTATAAGCCTGTTGTGTGCATGTGTGTATCTGTGTATGTGTCTGTGTGCTTGTGTGTGTCTGTGTAAATGTCTGTGTGCATGCCTGCAAGTAAGTGCACCTTTGTCAGTGTATGTGTGTGCATGGGTCTATGTACATATCTATGTCTGTGCATATGTGTCTGTGTGTATGTTGTGTTTCTTTGTGTGCATGTGTGTATCTGTGTAAATATGCATTTCTGCATATATGATATGTTGTTTGTGTGATATCTATATGTCTGTGTATGTCTGTGTGTATACATGTGTGTGTCTGTATGTGTCCGTGTCACTATGCATTTGGCTGTGTGTCTGTATATATCAGTTGTCACTCTGTGCATTTGTCTGTGTGTCTGTTTACTTATCCATGTCTGTCTATATTTCTGTGTGTGTTCATGTGTCTGTGAGAACATGTCAATATATGTTTGTGTGTGTTTCTCTGTGTGTCATCTGTATACATGTGTGTATGTGCATATGTCCATGCTCTGTAAATGACTGTGTGTGGATATGTGTGGTGCATGGGTGTGTTATTGTGTGTGTTTATCTCAGTGTATCTTGTGATATGCCTATTTATATATCTGTGGCTCTGTGTGTCAGTGTATATGTTTGTGTGAATTTTGATTTTGTCTATCTATGTCTATATCTATGTCTGTGTCTGTATGTGTCTATATATATGTCTATGTTTCTGTGTGCTCTGTGTGTTTATTTCTATGTGTGCATGTGTGTGCCCACATGTGACTATGTATGTCTCTGTATTGTCTGTGAGTCTACATGTTGAAATGTTTCTGTGTATGACTGTGTGACTCTCAGTTTGTGTAAGTCTGTGTCTTCATGTTCATGTCTGTGTATATGTATGTCTCTGTGTGCATATGTTTGTGTCTGTGTGTGTGCATGTGTGTCAGTGTGTGTCTGTGTGTAAACACCTGTTTCTATGGGTATTTTTCTCTGTGTGGCTGTAAATATTTCTGTGTGTCTGTATATATGTTTGTGTTTGCATTTGGGTGCCTGTGAGTCTCTGTGTATATATCTGTCTCTGTTTATATGCCTGTGTGTGGTATATGTCTGTTATCTGTGTGTGTACTTATAAATGTATGTTTGTGTTTACCTGTGTGTATTGTCTGCAAATGTTTGTGCTGGGCACATGTTTGTATTTTGTATATGGTATATATCTGTGTTGACAGTGAATGTCTCTTTAGTTGTGTGCATGTGTCTGTGTGTCTTGTATACATGTATGTCTCTGAGTGTCTGTTTATATATCTGGGTATGTGTGTTCACATGTGTTTCTGTGTACATGTTTGTCTCTGTGTGCATATTTTTCTTGCATCTGTCTGTGAATGTTTTTGTGTTTCCATGTATATGTCTGTGTTTCTATGTGTATAAATATCTGTGTATTTCTGCATGTGGAGGTGTGTGTCTATGTATGTCTTTGAGAGTCTACATGTGTGTATATTTCTTTTGTGTGTGTATGCTTACATGGCTGTTTCTGTGTATTTGTTTTTCTATGTTTGTATATGTGTCTGTATATGTCGGTGTATACTGCTGTGTATATGTGTCTGTGCATGCATTTGTGTATATGCATGTGTATATCTGTATGTATTTGTGCATGAGTCTCTGTGTGTACATTGTATCTACCTGAGCATACTGTATATATGTCTGTGTCATTGTGTGTGCATGTGTGTCTATTGTATGTCAGTATATATGTATTTTCATGTGTGGATATGTGTGTAACTGTGTCATGTGTATGTCTATGGGTGCTTGGGTGTATATTTGTCTGTAAGTATGTCTGCATTTGTGTGCATGTCTGTGTGTTTGTATGTGTGTTCATCTGTGTATATGTCTGTATGTGTATGTGTATCTATAGGTGCACCTGTGTGTGTCTCTGGATGTCGATATATATATATATATATATATATATATATAATTTTGTGTCTGTGAATACATCTTTTGTGTCTTTGTGTGTCTGTGTGTGACTGTGCATATGTATGTGACTGCATATGTCTCTGTGTGTGCATGTGTGTGTTTCTATCTACATATTTCTGTGTGTGAACAAATGTGTCTGTGTATATGTGTGTCTGTATGAGTATGATTAATTGTGTGCTTGTGTGTATTTATGTATAAGCATGTGTTTCTATGTATGTGAGCATATTTTTGTGTGTCTGTGTACATGTCTGTGGGTGCATGTGTTTGTGTATTTCTATGGATATGTGTGTTTCTATGTGTGCATATGAGTTCATATGTATTTGTCTTTGTATACCTGTGTATGCGAATGTGTCTGTGCATATGTCTATGTGTTCATGTGTGTATCCATATACGTTTCTATGTTTTTGTGTAAATATGTTGCATTTCTGTGCATGTGCATGTGTATATAAGTTTGTGTGTTGGCATAACTGTATGCATGTGTTTGTGTGTCTCTCTGTATTTGTTTATGTGTGCCTCTCTGTGAGCATATGTTTGTATACAGGTTTGTGAGCTCACATGTGTCTCTGAATATGCGTATATATCAGTGTGTCTGAGTGTTTTTGTATATATGACTGTGTTTCTTTGTATATACACGTGTAAGTGTCTCTGTATATGTCAGCTGTATCTGTGTGTTCATGTGGGTACGTGTCTGTGTATATGTCTGTGTGTCTCTATGTATGTACATGTATATGTATCTGTGTAAATGTATGTATCATGTGTGTGCATGTCTGAGTGTACATGCCTATGTTTCTGTGTGTTTATGTGTTTAGTGTATCTGTATGTCTGTGTGCAACTCTCTATATCTCTTTGTGTATCTCTGTGCACATGTGTGTCTGTGTGTGTCTCTGTATCTGTATGTCTGTGTTGCGGGTGTGCATCTGTGTATTTGTGTGTACATGTATGTTTATCGATATCTGTCAGTGTGTCTCTGTGGTGCATGCTTATGTCTATGTATGTCTCTGTGTATATATGCACATGTTGTGTTGCACATGTGTGTGTATTTGACAGTACATGTGTTGTTCAGTGTATATGTCTTATGTGTGTCTGTCTATGTTTGTGTGTGTCTATGTACACGTTAGTGTGTCTATGTTTGTGTGTGTCTGTATATGTCCTGTGTGAGTGCATATTGGTTTGTGTGCGTCTGTGAGTATGTCTATTTATATGTCTGTGTGAATCTGTGTGTCTATGGATATACCTATGTCTGTGTATCTGTTTGGCTCTGTTGTCTTTGTGTGTATATATTTATGTGTCGTTTTATATGTTGGTGTGTCTGTATGTCTGTGTACTATGTGTGTATCTATGTCTCTCTCTATGACTGTTTTGTGTCTTGTGTGTAAATGTGGGTGTATTTATCAGTGAATGTTTGTGTGAATACTTGGATATGTCTCTATGTATATGGTTCTGTCTGTGTATACGTCTGTGTGTGTCTCTATGTATATATGTCTCGATATGCACATTGTGTGTCCATATCTGTTTGTGTGTCTCTGTATATATTACTGTGTCTGTATGTGCATGTGTTTTTCCGTATATATGTTTCTGTGTGTCTCTTATGTGTATGTGGGCATGTATCTGTGTATATGTCTCAGTGTGTATCTCTGTGTGCAAATCTGTATGTATATACATTTGCATTGTGTGCAAGAGTATGTCTGAGTATGTTTGTGTCTCTGTTGTGCAGGTGTCCACCTTTATATATCTCTCTGTGCATGAATATGTGTGATTCTGTGTGTGTATGTGTGTCTGACTGTACGTGAGTATCCATATATGTGTCTGTGTTCTGTCTGTGCAGTTGTATTTATGTGTCTCTGTGTATGTGTGCGTGTCTCTGGGTGCCTGTTTGTGTGCATCTTTATTTATGTCTATGTCTGTGTGTGCTCATATGTGTGCTGTGTGTGTCTTTGCATATGTCTGTGTATATGTCAATGTCTGTCTGTCATTGTGTCTGTATCTTTGTATATACCTATGTGTCTTTATGTCTGTGTATATCTCTGTGTGAGTCTGTGCATCTGCATCTCTCTGTGTGATTATGTGTGCTTTGGTATACGCTTGTTGTATCTTTGTGTGCAGTGGGTTGCTTGTGTATATATATTTGTGTGTCTGTGTGTCTGCCTTTATGTCTGTGTGTGCATGAGCTTATCTGTCTATCTTTAAGTCTGTATATAAATCTGTGTGTGTATGTGTGAATCTTTGTATTTGTATTTCTGTGTGTCTGTGTGTATGTGTGTAATCCTATGTCTCTTTCTGTGCTTATGTCTGTTGTCTTTGTATAAATGTGTATCTGTATATATGTCTGTGTTTATATCTATGTGTGCATGTCTGAGTATCTATGTCTATATATGTGTGCATCTGTGTGTCTGTGTATGACATGTATGTCTTCCCGTGTGTGTGTCTGTTTGTATATGTCTGTGTGTGACTGCGCATGTGTCTGTCTATAAATCTATATGTGTCTTGTGTATTTCTCTGTATAGTGTGTGCATGTGTGTTTCTGTGTGTCTATCTATAAGTCTGTGTGTCATATCTATATGAATATCTGTGCATATGTCTGTGTCTCTATATGTGTGTGTGCATGTGTTTGTTTCTGTGGATATGTTTATGTTGATTCTGTTTGTATGTCTGTATGTATGCATGTGTTTGTGTCTGTGGATGTCTGTGTGTATGTGGTTGTGCATTTGTAGGTGAGTCTATTTTATGTCTGCATGTTCATGTGTGTCTGTGCATATGTATTTGGGTCTCTGTGTGCATTGGGTGTGTGCCAATGTATTTGTATCTCTTTGTGTGTATATGACTATGTGTGTGCTTGGGTGTCTAAGTGTGTGCAAATGTGTCTCTGTGTGTGCATGTCTGTGTGTCTATGTGTCTTGGTGTGCGTGTCTGTGTGTCTCTGTGGGTGTGTATGTCTGTATCTATATACATGTGACTGTGTTTTAAGTCTCTGTGTGTGTGTGTAGGAAGGGGGTGAAAAGAATCTCTGCAGAAGAGTTGCAAAGAGCAGGGCAGAGAGCTGGGTGTGGGCAGGGTGCTCTAGTCAGAGCTGCAAATGGACGGAGAATGTGGACACCATCTTACCAGCAGCACAGACATGGTGCCAGGGCTGGGTCCTTCCACACACGTGTGTTCTAGGGCCGCTGTGGCGCTCCTCTAGAGGATGATGGCACAACCTTCCTCACTGCTGCTCAGGAAACACCGGCACCTGCATGCAAAGGGCAAGGCCTGGGGGGCTGCCCTCTTCCACGCTGTATGGCCACAGTGAGTCCGTCTGTATGTCTGTAGTTATGTGTGTGCACGTGGCTATGTGTCTGTGTATGTCTCTGTGTACCTGCATATATGTTTGTGTCTGTATATCTTTGTGTGTCTGTGTGTACTTGTCTGTGTCTGTGTATGTTTATGTGCTCATGCGTTGTGGCTTTGTATATATCTGTGTAGATATGTGTGTATATGTGCGTGTCTCTATGTTTGTATGTGTCTTGTGATCTTGTGGATGCATCTTTGTATATGTCTGTGTCTCTCTGGGTGCACCTGTATGTGCATTTGTGTATATCTCTGTGTGTCTGTGATCATGTCTCTGTGTCTATGTATGTATCTGTGTGCCTATGTGTCTCTGTTTATATATGTGTGCATCTCCGTGTGTGTGTTGTCTGTAAATATGTCTCATTTTGTGTGTGTCTAACTATTTGTCTGTGCATATGTGTGTACTGTCTATGTGGGCAGTTTGTGTTGCTGAATGAATGTATATCTGTATATAAACATCTGTGTGTATCCGCATGTGTCTGTGTGTCCATATAAATATCTGTGTCTGTGTTCATTTGTCTATATCTGTAGGTCTTTGTATGTGTGTGCCTGTGTAAATGTCAGTGTGTGTGTCTATGTTTCTATGGTTTCTATGGGTAACTCTTTCTGTGTGGCAGTGTATATGTCTGTGTGTGTATTTGTGTGTATCAGAGTCCGTGTGTATATATGTCTGATGTCTATGCTAATGTGTCTGTGTGTGCACGTAGGTATGCTGTGTATATGTTTGTGCATATATCTGTGTCTTGTGTTTACACTATGTGTGTATGTGTATATATCGGCATGTCTCTGTATGTGTGCATGTGTGTCTGAGTCTGTGTATATGTCTGTTGTATGTGTGTCTAAATTTGTAAATGTATGTTTCTGTGTTGACATTTGTGTATCTGTGCATGTGGGTGTTTATGCATTTGTTTTGTGTGTCTGTGTCAGTGTGTATCTGCGTAAAGTCTGTTGGTGTCTATGTGTGAATTTTGTGTTGGTGTATAAGTCTGTGTTCATATCTGTGCTTGTATATGTCTCTGTGTGCACATTTGTGTTCCCATGCATTTGTCTGTGTGTCTGTGTGCGTCTCTGTGTGTATTCCTATCTCTGTGTGTACATGTGTCAGTCTGTGTACATGTCTGTGTGTCTACATTTGTCTGTGTGTGCATGAATCTACACCTTTGTATTTGTGTGTGTGCATGTGGGTATGTGTTTGTGTGAATGACTGTCTCTTTGTGTGTGTTTGTGTGATTGTGTCTCTAAGACTATGTCTGTGTATGTGTGTATATATGTGTGCATGTGTATGTCTGTGTGAATGTTTTTGTTGTCTGTATGTGTGTCTTATTCTCTGTGTATATGTCTTTGTATGTGTACATGCTGTGTCTCTCTATGGCTCTTTGGGTATATATATTTCTGTGTATATGCATGTCTGTGTGTGACAATGTTTGTACATGTGTATGTCTGTCCCTATGTGTGTGTATCTGTGTATGTCTATGTCTGAGTATACTTGTGTGAGTGTGCATGTGTGTCTGTGTATACTTCTATGTATTTCTGTATGTCTGTGTGTTCCCATGGGTGTGAGTCTATGTCTGTGTGTCTCTGGGTGTGTGTCTGTAGGTCTGTGTACATGTGTGTCTGGATGTATCTGTGTGCCTCTGTGTGTCTATGTATATGTCTGTGTGCATCTAGGTGTGTCTGTGTCAGTATGTGCACATGTGCCATGTATATGTCTGTTTGTGTGTATACATATCTGTTGTGTTTGCATGTGTGTCTAAGTACATATTTGTGTATGTGTGTCTGTGTACACATCTGTGTGCATGCATTAAATATGTTTGTGTATATGTGTATGTGCATCTCTGCGTACATGTGTGTCTCAGTGTATTGATCAGTTGTTTCTGTATCTCTGTGTTAACATGCGTGTCTATGTAGATATGTGCGTTTCTGTGTTCACCTGTCTGTGTTTTTTTGCGAATCTGTTTGTGCATGTGGGTTTGTGTCTATATGTCTGTATCTGTGTCTGTATCTGTGTATGTATATTGCATTTCTGACTCTGTGTCTATGTGTATATTAGGGTGCCTCAGTATACCTCTGTAGATGTCTCTGTGTCTCTGCATCTGTGCATATGTGAATTTTGTGTGTACATCTGTGTTTTTATATCTATGTCTGAGTATATATCTGTGTGTGCGCACATGTTTGAATGTGTGTATGTCTGTATGTGCATCTAAATATATGTCTCTGTATGTCTGTATGTGTGCATGGTGTTTGTGTCCAGTTGATATTGTCTGTGTTTCTATGTATATATCTGTGTGCCTCTGTATATGACTGTTTGCATAAGTGTCTGTGTCTGTATGTGTTTGTATATATCTCAGTGTATAGCACAGCGGGTAGGGTGTTTGCCTTGCATGCAGCCGACCCAGGTTTGATTCCTTCGCCCCTCTTGGAGAACCTGGCAAGCTACCGAGAATATCTCACCCGCATGGCAAAACCATGACATATTCGATATGCCAAAGACAGTAACAACAGGTCTCACAATGGAAGTGTTACTGGTGCCCACTCAAGCAAATCAATGAACAATGGGAGGACAGTGCAGTGCTGTGTGTGTGCACATGTGTGTGTGTCTGTGCATGTGTAGATGTGCATCTGTGTGTGTCTGAGTGTGCTATTGATGTCTGCGTTTCATGTGTGGACACATGTTTATCTTTATCTATATGTGTGTTTCTTTGTGTGTACATGGGTACAGACTTTGTGAGTCTGTGTAAATGTCTGTGTTGGGTGTGAATATGTGTCTGTTATAAGTCTGAGTTTGCCTATGTCTGTGTGCACATATTTGTGTCTGTGTGTATATATGTCTCTGTGTATTAGTGTAACTGTGTGTGCGTGTTTTTGTGTCTCTGTGTTTATGTGTGTCTCTCTGTGTGCATGTGTTTGTGTATATTCTGTGTATACATGTCTGTGTTCACATGTGTGTGCCGCTGAATATGTGTTGTATCAGTGTGTCTATGATGTATTTGTGCACGTGCCTCTGTGTGTCTCTGTGTGCGTGTATCTGCTTATATATCCATATGTCAGTGTGAGTCTCTACGTGTACAAGTGTGTATGTATGTGTGTATTTCCGTGTGTCTCTGTGTGCATGTATGTGTCTATGTATGTGTCTGTTGCTACGTCTATTTGTGTCTCTGTGTGTATCTCTGTACGTGTGTCTCTTTTGTGTTCATGTGCATTTGTTGTATGTCAGCATTATTGTGTGCAGTGTCTATGAGTCTATGTATGTATCTGTGTCTCTCTTCACATATACATCTGTTTGTATGTCTGTGTGGGTGTCTGTATGTCTGTGCATGAGTGTATGTCCGTGTATACATGTCTCACTGGGTGTGGGACTGTACGGCTATGTGTGCATATGTGTGTGTTTCTGTGTGTAAGTCTGTATGTGCATCATGTATCTCTGTGCCTGTGTATATTTGTGTCTCTCTGTCTCTATGTCAGTGTGCAAATACGTCCGTATATGTCTCTGTGTCTGATTCTCTATGTGTATACACTGAATCCTGTGTGCATGTATATATCTGTGTTTTATGTCTGTCTATCTATGTGTACATGTATGTGTCTCCATATATGTCTGTGCATGTCTGAGTGTGACTGTGGGTGCATGTCTGGCCATATGTCTCTGTGTGCACACAAGTGTATGTCTGTATATGTGTGCCTGTTTGTGTCTGTGTCTGTGTCTGTGTGTTTGTGTGTGCACATCTGTCTGTGTATGCATGCTTGTATGTCTGTGTATATGTCTCTCTGTATGTCTATGAGTGTCAGTGTGATTATGTCTATCTCTATGTATATATCTGTTTCTCTGCTGTGTATACGTCTCTCTGTATATGTGAATGTGTGTGAGTTTATGTAGACATCTGTGTTGTGTCTGTGCGCATATGGGTCTATCTGTATCTGTGAATGTGTGTATGTTTGTGCCTGTGTGTATCTGTGTGTTTCTGTGAATGTGCCTATGTTTGTGCCTGTGTATGTCTGTGTGTATTCGTGTGTCTGTGTTGTATATATATATATATACACACACACACATATATATATATATATAGCGTGACTGTGTGTATTTGTCTATATGTCTGTGTGTGTCTGTTTGTGTATGTCTGGGTGAGTATGTGTGTGTGCACTGTGTGTGTTTCTATTTATGTCTGTATTGTCTCTGTGTGCTCATGTGTTGTCCATGAAGGTCTGTGTCTCTGTGTGTGTGCAATGTGTTTCTGTGTATATGTCTGTGTGACTACCTGTTTGTGTGTCTGTGTACATATGTGCATGAGTCTGTTTGCACTTGTGTATTTGTTTGTAACTTTGGATGTCTATAAGTATGTGTGTTGACATGTGTGTTTGAGTTTCTGTGTTTCTGTATGTACATCAGTGTAAGTGTATGCACGTATCTGTATGTGCATGTCTCTGTCTCTTTGTGTGCACATGTGTTCCTGTGTAAATGCATCTGTGTGTCTGTATACAGGTCTGTTTTTTCTGTGTGTATGCATGTGTGTGTATATGTGTGCCTGTATATGTGCATGTTTTTCTCTTTGTGTCAGTGTGCACGCATGCATGTCTGTGTATATATGTAAGTCTGTCTGATACTGTGTGTATATGTCTGTTGTGTGAGTGCATGTGTGCACCTGTGAATATGTTTCTGGGAGTCTGTCTGTACATGTCTATGTCTCTGATACATCTGTGTGTCCTTGTGTGCATGTGGGTGTATCTGTATATATGTCTATGTGCCTCTGTGTGTATATGTGCTTTTCTGAATTCAGGTGTGTGATGTGTATCTTTGTATGTCTGTGTGAGTCTTTGTCTGCATGTGGGTGTATGGAAGTCTCTGTATATGTGTGTATGTCTGTTTCTATGTCTGTGTCTTTGTGTACGTCCCTTTGTATGTCTGTCTAGATGTCTGTATATGTGTGCTCCTACATGTGTGTAGATATGAGTGTGTATTTAGTTCTGTGAGTGTGCGTGGGTGTTTGCTTACAGATGTGTATGTCTGCATGTTCATGTGCCTATGCGCATGTTTGTGTGTATGTATGTCATGTCTCTGTGACATGAGTGTGGCTGTCTATATAGCTATGTGTGCATGTGTATATATGTCTGTGTGGATCTGTGTGTATATTTGTCTTTGTATATGTCTATGTGAGTGTGTGTATATCTGTCTATGTGTGTGCATATGTGTCTTTCTACATGACTGTGTATTTGTGTGTGCATCAGGCGTGGATATATATTTGTGTGTCTATGTGCATTTCTATGTTGGTGTATGTATCCCTTTATACGTTTATATGAATCTGTGTGTGCCTGTAATATTTGTCTTTTTCTCTCTATATGTGCATGATTCAGCACCTCCATGATTGTGCAAGGAATGCCAAGAGAGAGATAACCACAAAAAACCACCTTTCTTCGAACTCTATTGAACTTATTCGCCAACGTGGCTTGGCACGTGCCTCAGGCAACCACAAGTGAACATCCGAACTGGCAAAACAGTGCAGAGAAACCATCAAAGATGACCTCAAAAACAGGAGAGCAGCAATACTGGTAGATGCAGCAGAAGCTGGGAAAAGCATTCATAATGCCCGCCTGTCCTTCACCAACTACAAAACCAAGATGACTGCCCTCCGACATCATGATGGATCAATCACATCTTCCAGAAGGGCAATGGAGAAGATTATTCATGACTTCTACTCAGATCTCTTTAATAGCCACGTCCACTTGCCCACATACCACATGCCACATGATGGATATGTCGTTCCCAATGTTCTCCCTTCCGAAATCCAACATGCCATCTCGTCGGTAAAGAAACAAAGAGCACCTGACCCAGACAAGATCAGACCTGAACACCTGAAGAACTTACCATCAGTACTCATCAATACATTGGCTCGACTCTTCACACGCTACCTGTCTGAATGCAAGGCTCCATCCCAATGGAAAACCAGCAGGACTATACTACTATACAAGAAAGGAGACATCCACGACATTGGCAACTATCGCCCAATCTGCCCATTGTCTGTCATCTACAAACTATTCACTCGAGTCATCCTGAATAGGATTAGCAGAACACTAGATGAAGGACAACCATGTGAACAAGCTGGATTCCAAAAAGGATTCAGTACCATCGACCATATCCACATGATTACTAAGCTCATTGAGGTTTCTCGGAAGTTCAAGATGCCGCCTCTGTCTAACGCTCATTGATTTAAAGAAGGTCTTTGATTCTGTTAAGACGGAAGCGGTCATAGAAGCCCTAGCCAATCAGGGCATTCAAGCCCAATACATCAGGATCCTCCGTGAGCTGTATTGCGGATTCATTACCAGGATCTCACCATTGTACAAAGAAATGATCGTTGATGTCAAGAGAGGGGTGCGGCAGGGTGATACCATTTCACCGAAACTCTTCAGTGCCACCCTCGAGAACATCATGCGATGACTGGAATGGGAAGGAATGGGAGTGATGATAGATGGTCGGCAACTACACCACCTCTGCTTTGCTGATGACATCATTCTAATAACACCAAACATCAGCCAAGCAGCACAAATGCTGAATGACTTTGATCGTGAATGTGGAAATGTTGGACTACAGCTGAATCTTACGAAGACAATGTTTATGAGAAACAGCCTTGTTCCTGACGCTCCATTCACTCTCAACGGAACCACCATCTCCAAATGCAACAGTTACATATACCTAGGTCGAGAAATCAACATGATGAATGACCTGGCTCCTCAGTTGTGCAGGAGAAGAGAGCGGCCTGAAATGCCTTCAAGAGCATTGAAGAAATAACTAAAAGGACAAAGAACCTCCAGCTACGAGCACATCTCTTTGATTCCACTGTTCTTCCTGCATTAACATATGCCTCAGAGACCTGGACCCTATGAAAACGGGATGAGAATGCTATTCGGGTCTCTCAAAGAGGAATCGAAAGAACTATGCTTGGAATATCAGAATTCACTCAAATGAGAGATAGAATCTGGAGTTCTGATCTTCGTCAACGCTCAAGAATCAGGGATGCTGTCTCATTTGCCAAGACATCAAAAATCAGATGGGCTGGACATGTAATGAGGTTTAGAGATAACCGCTGGACTAGATCCATTACTGATTGGATTCCACGGGACATCAAAATATCACGTGGACGCCCACCTATAAGATGGTCAGAATTCTTCGTCAAGACCCTAAATGATCGGTTTGAGGTTCTGAATGTTCCTAGAACGAATAGATACCATTGGGCTACACTAACACGCAACCGGGATGAATGGAGACGTTACTAGCACCAGCTCGAATCAATCAATGAATAATGGGGATTAAGTGATTAAGTGATTAAGTGATGTGCATGTGTCTGTGTATACACCATAGGTATATGTACATATGTCTGTGTGTCTGTGTATGTCTGTATGTATCTGTGTGCATATATGTACACATTTTGTGTCTCTGTATATGTCTATGAGTGCATGTGGTTTTGTGTGTTTGTGTGAATGTGTCAGTATCTGGGTATATACGTCTCTGTGGGTGCATGTAGTTTTGTGTGTCTTTGTGTGAATGTGTCAGTATCTGGGTGTATATGTCTCTGTGGGTGCATGTGGTTTTGTGTGTGTTTGTGTGAATGTGTCAGTGTCTGGGTGTATATGTCTCTTTGTGTGCAGGTGTGTGTGTCCTGTCTATATATTGTGTGTCTATTTGTATATCTGTGTTTTTTGTGTGTGTGCATGTGCCTGTTTATAAATTTATGTTTCTCTGTGTCTGTTTCTGCATATATGTGTGTGTTTTATTATTTATCTATGTCTATGTATATAGCTGTATGTCTTTGTATGCATGTGTAAGTCTGTACATTTTTTTGTGTCTCTGTGTCCATGTGGGTGTCTGTATATGTCAGTGTCTGTGTGTACATTGGGTGTGTATCTGTGTACATGTCTGTGAATCTGTTTGTGTGCCTTTCTTTATGTTGTCTATGTATCTTGAGTGTGCATGTGTCTGTATATCTGTGCATATTTGTGTGTCTATGTGTTTATATCTATGAAAGTGCATTTGTGCTTGTTGTGTGTATTTCTGTTATATGTCTGTGTTTGGAGATATGTTCACATGTATCATGACTATGTATATGTCTGTGTTTGTCTCTGTGTGTTTCTGTCTATAGGTCTGTGTTGTTTGTATGTCTGTATGTTTGCCTGTGTCAGTTTGTGCCTCTGTGTTTCTGTGTTTATACATGCATGTCTCTATATATGTGTGTGCATGTGTGTGTATCTGTGTTTCTGCCTGTTTGTCTATATGATTGTGTCTGTGTCTTTTTGCAAATTTCTGTCCATGTATGTCTGTGTTTGTTGTGCGCATGAGTCTGTTTAAATGTCTTTTGTGATTGTGTGTGCATGTGGCTGTATGGCGATGAACATATCTATTTGTATCTATCTATATGTCTGTGTATGAGTGTTCATGTGTCTCTCTCCATGTATATAACTGTTGGTTTCTGTGCACACGTCAGCTTTTGACTGTGTTTATGTCTGTTTTGTTTGTGTGTGCATGTAAATGCAGTGTATATGACTATGTTTGCATGTGTCTGTGTGTCTGTATATGCCTGTGTTTTCTGTGTGTACATGTGTGCATGTCTGTTAGTGTGGGTGCATGTGTGTCTGTGTATATGCCTATTTGTTTTTGCATATTCGTGTGTATTCGGGGGTACACTGTGTTTATATGTGTCTGAGGATGTATGTGTTGTTCATGTCTGTGTATATCTATGATACCTGTCTATGATTTGTCTATATGTCTATGTATGTCTTTATGTGTCTGTGAGTTTCTGCCTGTGTACGTTGTATGTGCATATGTTTGTGCCTGTGTATGTGTCTCTTTGTGTGTGCACTGGATGTGCATCTGTTTTTATGTCTGTGTATCTGTGAGTCATCATGTGTAGATATTTGTGTCTCAGTGTGCATGTGTGTCTATTTATATGCCCTTGTGTGTCTGTGTATATGTTTGTGTGTATGTGTGTGCTCTCTGTTTTTGTGTATATGTATGTTTCTTCATATCTGTTGTGTCTTGTGTGTCTCCTTGTCTATAATTCATTGCTTGTGTCTGTGTGGGCGTATGTGTCAGTGTGCCCTTGTTTATGTGTCTGTGTATATGTTTGTGTGCATATGAACGTGAATGCATATGTGTCTGCATGTGTGTATGTCCGTGTCTACATGCATCATATATGTGTCTGCGATTTCCATGCATGTGTCTATTTTTATACATATCTGTGTCTGTGTGTTCATCTGCATCTATGTGAATCTGTATATTTGTATATATGTCTGTGTGATAGTGTATGTCTCTGTAAGTACATATATATGTCTGTGCATATGTCTGCATGTGAATGTGTTGTACCTTTGTGTATATTCCTGGGTCTTTTTGTTAATGTGCCTATATGTCTCTCTGTGTGCGTGTGTGTATATGTCTGCGTGCACATGAAGGCGTGTCTGTGTACATGTGTTGTGTCTGTATATGACTGTGTTTCTCTGTATATGTGTGTATATGTATGTCTGTACATGTCTGTGTGTCTGTTCATATGTCTGCATGTGTCTTTGTGATTGCATCTCTATATATAGATCTATATATCTCTGATTTTGTGTCTACCTAAATTTGTTTCTTTTCTGTGTGTTTGTCTGTGTGTATTCTTGTGTGTCTTTGTATAAAAAGTGTCTGTATGACTGTATATATGCATTGCTTCTCTGTATATTTTTGTGTGTGTCTATATCTGTGGGTACATGTGTCTGTGTGTTGTCTATATGTACTTGTGTGACTGTATGTCTTTGTGTATATTTTTATGCATGTGTGCATGTGTGTATCTGTGTGTGTTTGTATATGCCTGTGTGTGATTGTGTCTGTGTATATCTCTATGTGTTTACTGATTGAGTCTCTATATGTACATCTGTGTCTGCCAAAATCTGTTTTATTTTCTGTGTGTTTGTGTACATATCTGTGTGTCTATATCTGTGTATGTGGCTGTGTATATGTCTGTGTCTTTATCTATATGTATGTTTATGTTTATATGTGTAAATATCTGTATGTGCATATGTGTGTGTCTCTGTGTATATTTGCATGTCTATGATTATGTGTATGTTCACAAGTGTCTGTATATATGGCTGCATATATGTCTATATGTCTGTGTGCATGTATTTGTGGCTATGTCTATATCTCTATCTCCTTGTGTCTGAGTATTGTCTTTGCATGTGCATATGTGTGTTTCTATTTGTGTTTGTGTGTATATAGGTTGATGTGTGTGTACATCTATGTGTCTTTCTATATGACTGTGTGTATGTGAGGTTTGTGTATATGTATATTTAATGTATGAGTATATGTCTGTGCATGTGTGTCTGTGTATACATCTGTGCATGTGTTTGTGTGTACGCATGTCTTTGTAGATGTCTGTGTGTCTGTGTATATGTCTCTGTGTATATTTCTTTGTATAGTGCATTTTTGTGTCTGCATATATATGTGTTCATGTCTGTACATATGTATCTGTGTGTGCATGTCTATATGTATATCTGTATGTATCTTTATGCATTTGTGTATCTGTGTATATATGTCTGTATCTTTGTGTGCAAGTCTGTGTTTGTATATGTGCTTATCTCTGTCTGTGTTTTGTCTATGTGTGTGCATGTGGGTCTGTGTCTGTGTATGTCTGTGTGAATTTCTGTGTGTCTATGTCTGTCTGTGGCTATGTCATTCTCTGTATATGTGTGTATATATCTTTATGCATTGGGATGTGACTGAGTATATGTCTATGTATCTCTGTGGATGTGTCTTGGTGTATATGTCTGTGAGTGCATTTTTATCTTCTATAGGTGTGAGTGAATGTGTGTCTATGTCTGCACATATATATGTATATATATATGTATGTGCATGTGCATGTGTTTCTGTGTTTATATCTCTGCATGTCTGTGTGTGTATGTGTCTGTGTAATAGCACAGTGGTAGGGCATTTGCCTTGCACTCAGCCAGCCCAGCCAAGCCGGGTTTGATTCCTCCGCCCCTCTCGAAGATGCTGGCAAGCTACCGAGAGTATCTTGCCCACACGACAGTCTGGCAAGCTACCCAAGACGTATTCAATATGCCAAGCACAATAACAATGAGTCACAAAATGGAGACGTTACTGGGCCTGTTCGAACAAATCGATGAACAACGGGAGGACAGTGCCTTGAATATATATATATATATATATATACACACACACACACACATATATATATTATATGTGTGTATGTCTCTGTGTATATGCCAATATGTCTATATATCTCTGTAGAATTCTGTGTGTCTCTCTTTTGTGTTTGCGTGTGTCCATGATAATGTCTCTGTATATGTCTTTTAGTCTATGTATAAATCTGTGTGTTTCTCAGTGTGAGTCTGTGTATGAGTCTACATTTCTCTCTCTGTGTGTGCGTGTGTGTGACCCTGTGTCTATGTCCACTTATGTGCTTATGTATGCCTGTTGTCTTTGTATACATGTGTATCAATATATGTTTGCATATGCCTATGTGTGCATGTCTGTGTGTCTGTGACTATATATGTGTGCATTCCTGTGTCTCTGTGTATGACGTCTGCGTGTCCCCATGTGAATGTGTGCCCATGTCTGTATATATCTGTGTGTGACTGTGTGTGCTTCTGTGCATACGTCTATGTGTGTCTTGTTATTTGTCTGTGGTGTGTGTGCATGTGTGTTTCTGTGTTGTCTATGTGTCTGTGTATCTCTAAATGCGTGTGTATCTGTGTATATGTCTTTGTATGTAGTATATATGTATGTGCACATATGAGTATCTGTGTATGTCTATGTCTCTCTGTGTGTGCATGTGTTTATTTCTGTGGATATGTTTATGTTGTCTGTGTGTTTGTATGTCTGTGTGTGCATGTGTTGTGTCTGTGGATATGTCTATGTGTGCATCATGTCTAACTGTGCATATGTTTGTGTCTGTGTGTTCAGGAGTGTGTTGGTATATGTCTATGTGTGAGTATATCGATGTGGGTCTCTATATATGTATCTGTGTATATGGAACTGGGTGTGTCTGTGTTTATGTCTGTGAGTGCATGTTGATGTTTGTCAGTGTATATATGCATGAATGTATCTCTGTGTTTATCTCTTGTACATATACATCTGGGCCACTGTATGTTGTGTGCTTCTGTCTGGGTATATGTCTCTGTGTGCATATGTGTGTCAGTCTGTATATGCTTTTGTGTTCATTTGTGCATGCGGATATGTGTCTGCATATATGTCAGAGTCTCCCTGTGTGTCCATATTTGCGTATCTGTGCATATGTCTGTGAGTGTATCTCTGTGTGTGCACGTGGCTATATGCCTGTATGTGAGTCCATTTCATGTCTGCATGTCCATACGTGTGCCTATGCAAATGTGTGTGCCTGTTTATGTATCAGTGCCTGTGTGTACATGACTATGTGTTTCTGTGTGTGCATGAGTATAAGTCTGTATTTGTGTAGGTATGTCTCTGTGTGTGCAAGTGTGTCTACGTGCATGCACATATGAGTCTCTGTGTGTATGCATATTGTGTGTATGTCTCTACGTGTCTATGTGTCTCTATGGGTGTGTATATCTGTGTGTCTCTGTGGGTGTGTATGTCTGTGTGTTTCTGTGTATATATTTATGCATGTGTCTGCGTATATGTCTCTCTGTGTATGGGAAGATGGTGAGCAAGTCTGTAGAATCTCTGAAGAAGAGTCCCAAGAGCGGGACAGAGATGTGGGTGTGGAAAGTGTGCTACAGTCAGAGCTACAGATGGACGGAGGGCGTAGACACTGTCCCCCAGCTTACCAGTAGCACAGACACCATGCCAGGGCTGGATCCCACCATACACGTGTATTCTAGGGCTGCTGTGGCACTGCTCTGGACAATGACGGCATGACCTTCCTCACTGCTGCTCAGGAGGAAACACCAGCAGCTGCATGCAAAGGGCAAGGTTCGAGGGGCTGTACCCCTTCCACCCTGTATGGCCACAGTGAGTCTGTGTATGTGTCTCTAGTTTGTCTTTGTGTGCGCATGTGAGTATGTGTCTGTGTATGTTTCTGTGTATACAAGTGTGTGTATGTTTGTGTGTATGTGTCTCTGTATCTGTGTGTACATGTGTGTGTCTGCTTATGTTTGTGTTTGTTCATACATTGTGTCTTTGTATGTCTGTGTGTCTGTGTATATATGTGTGTATATGTGTGCATTTCTATATGTATGTGTCTTGTGTCAGTATCTTTGTATACGTCTATGTATCTCTCTGTATGTACCTATACATGCATTTGCGTAAATCTGTGTGTGTGACCATGTCTATGTACTTATGTATATATCTTCATGTCTGCGTGTCTCTATCTGTACATGTATGTGTGTGTCTTTGTGCATGTGTTGTCAGTGAATACGTCTATTTTGTGTGTGTCTATCTATATGTCTGTGCATATGTGTGCATTGTCTACGTGGGAAGTTTGTGTCTTTGTATGAATGCATATCTATTTATAAATGTCTGTGTGTATGTGCATGTGTCTGTATGTAGAGGTAAATATCTTTATGTTCATTTATGTATGTCTGTGTATCTTTGTATGTCTGTATAAATGTTGGTGTGTGTCTGTGTTTCTATATTTAGCTCTGCTAAATATGTGTGTGTCAGGATATATGTCTGTGTGTTTGTGTATATTTGTGTGTGTCAGAGTCTGTGTATATATATATCTGTGCATATGTATCTGTGTGTGCATGTAAGTGTACTGTGTATATGTCTGTTTCTCTGTGTGTAAATGTGTCTGTGTATATATCTGTATGTCTGTGTATAATCTATGTCTTGTGTTTACACTGTGTGTCCATGTGTATATCAGTGTTCCACTGTATGTCTGCAGGTGACTGAATCTGTGTATTTGTCTGTTGTACATGTGTGTCTATATTTGTAAATGTATGTTTCTGTGTTTACATTTGTGTGGCTGTGCATGTGGGTGTTTGTGCATTCATTTTGTGTGTCTGTGTGCTTTGTGTGTCTGCGTACAAGTCTTTGTACATATTTGTGTTTGTATATGTCTGTGTGCCCATTTGTGTTCCGTGCATTTGTCTGTGTATGTCTGTGTATATTCCTGTCTCTGTGTGTACATGTGTTAGTCTTTGTACATGTCTGAGTATCTCTCTGTGTACATTTCTCTGTGTGTACATTTCTCTATACATCTTTGTATTGTGCATGCATGTGGGTATGTGTGTTTGTCTCTGTGTGCATGTGTTTGTGCACATGCGGGTCTATAAGCCTATCTCTGTATATGTGCATTCGCAAGTATGTGTCTTGTGGGCACATATATGGTTGTGTGAATGTCTTTTTTGTCTGTGTGTCTATATTTCTGTGTCTCATTCTCTGTGTGTTTATGTCTTTGTATGTGTACATGCTGTGTCTCTATGTCTGCGTGGTTCTGTGTATTTATGTGTATATATTTGTGTCTGACAGTGTTTGTGTATGTGTATGTCTCTGTGTCTGTGTATCTATGTATGTCTATGTGTATACTTGTGTGAATGTGAATGTTTGTGTATACGTCTATGTATTTCTGTATGTCTGTGTGTGTATATATGTGTCTATGTCTGTGTATTTCTGGGTGTATGTCTGTATGGCTGTCTATGCGCATGTGTGTGCCTATGGATATATCAGTGTCTCTATGTATGTCTATGTGTGTCTATGTGTCTGTATCAATGTGTGTACATGTGTCTGTGTATACGTCTTATTTATCTATTTGTGTGTATCTCTTTATCTGTTGTGTGTGCATGTGTCTTTGTATTTGTGCGAGTATATGTCTGTTGTGTTTCTGTGTACATATCTGTATCTATGTGCATGCATTCATATGTGTGTATGTGCATTTTTATGTATATGTGTGTCCCTGTATGTCAATGTATTGATCTGTGGTGTCTGTATCTCTGTGTTCATGATCACGATCACGACCACCCTGTTGTTCGTCGATTGCCTCGAGCAGGTGCCAGTAACGTCTTCTTCGTCCTAGCCCTGAGATTTTTTTTTTAAAGTGCCATATTCAAGGCTTTTTTCAGGGTTAGGAGAATGAGACCCATCATTGTTACTGGTATTTGGCATATAGGGTATATCACGGGGAGTTTGCCAGACTCTGCCGTGTGGGCATGTTACAATAGGTAGCCTGCCAGTTTGACCAAATTAGGAATGAGATGATAAGATGCCGCGCGGCCGCGAATGCCTTGTTCTCTCCCAGGAGCTGAGTGTGATAATATCTGGATCCTGGCCGTTGTTGGAGTTACACGGCAGTTGGTGGGTGTAACTGTCTAGTTACTGGCAGGTCCAGTCCCAAACTGTGCAGACTTGGAGATCTCAGCCCCGGGTCCCACACATCTGGGTTCCTCTGTCAGTTCTTTTATGCGTGAGGCTCATCCAAGTGTGTGGAGAGTGGTCCCAGCATGGCCTTGGCTGGGCCTCTGTGTTAGCATATGTATAAAGCATTTCTCTGACTTTGTGTTTATGTGCATATTAGTGTGCCTGAGTATGTCTACGTATATGTCCATGTGTCTCTGAGTCTGAGTGTATGTGAATTTTGTGTACATGTGTGTGCTTCTATGTCTAGGTATGTATCTATGTGTTTCTGTGTGATGTGTGTCTATATAGATATCTTTGTTTCTCTGTGTGTCTGTCTATGGCTGTTGTCTCTGTGTGAGAAGGTATAAGTCTGTGTACAGCTGTGTTGTCTGTGTGTTTGCATGTGGGTTTCTGTGTATGTCTGTGTCTTCATATGTTTGTGTATGTGTATATGTATGTGTGACAATGCGTACATTGTGTATGATAGTTGTATATCTCTCTGTTTCTTTGTGTGTCTATGTCTGTGTGTATATGTATGTGTGACAATGCATACATTGTGTAAGATCTATATCTTTGTGTTTCTTTGTGTGTCTATGTCTGTTTGTTTCTGTATGTGCATGTCTATGTCTCTGTCTATATGTCTGTGTCTGTCTGTGCATGTGGATATGTATCTGTATATTTGATTGAGTCTATGTTTCTATGTCTATACCTGTCTATCTGTATAAATATGTTAGCAAAAATGTCTGTGATTATGTGTGTTTGCATATCTGTGTATGTGGATGTCTCTATATCCATCTGTGTCTAACTGTACAACTTCTGTGTGTCATGTGTTTGGGCACATGTGTGCTTGTATATGTCTGTTTGTGCATGTGTGTGAATGTATGTCTCTGCATGTCTATATGTGCATTTATGTGAGTTTGTATATGTCTGTGTGTTCATGTATGTGTGTGCACACATCTGAATACTTCTCTGTGTCTATGTATAGGTCTATGAGTCTGTGCGTCTTTGTGTGTGGGTATGTGTCTTTGTATATGACTGTGTATGTATCTGAATGTACACTGGGTGTGGCTGTGTATATGTATTTGTGAGTCTTTTGTGTCTGTGTCTGTATGTGTGTCTACATGTCTGTGTCAGCACGTGTGTCTGCATGTCTGTGTATATAATGTGTATGTGTCTCTATGGCTGTGAATATACATGTGTATCTGTATATGTCTTTACATGAGTTTGGGTGTCTGTGTATATGTCTGTGTCCCAGTGTCTGCACATGTGTGTCTATGGGTATATATCTGTTCTCTATGTATATGTCTGTGCCTGTCTTTGTACATCTCTGTGGCTCTGTGTGTCAGTGTTTATGCATGTGTGTGTCTCTGTATATGTATGTGTGCTTGTGTCTGTGGTTCTGTGTGTGAAAGTAGATTTGTGTATATGTATATTTCTGTGTGTCTGTCTATATGTGTATTGTCTGTGTTCATATGTGTGCAGATGTGTTTATGTATATATGTGTGCATGCATGTATTTGTGTCTGTGTATATGTCTGTGGATCTCTCTGTATAATATGTCTGTAACTGACTGTGTACACATGTGTCTGTATGTCTATGTATATGTCTATGAGTCAGTGCCTGTCTGTGCATATGCCTGTGTGTTTGCATGTGTATGTATCTCTGTGTGTCTGTGAATATGTCTGTTCATATGTCTATGTAGCACTGTAGCACCGTCCTTCCGTTGTTCATTGATTTGCTCGAGCAGGCACCAGTAACGTCTCCATTGTGAGACCTGTTGTTACTGTTTTTGGCATATCGAATACATCACGGGGAGCTTGTCAGGCTTTGTCATGCGGGTAGGATATTCTCGGTAGCTTGCTGGGCTTTCTGAGAGGGGCGGAGGACTCAAACCTGGGTTGGTGGCATTTAAGGCAAATGCCCTACCCGCCATGAATGCAGGTCTATTTGAATATTTCTCTGTGTGTCTGATTCTATGTGTATAATCTGTTGTGTGTGCATGTGTATGTTTGTATATATTTATGGACATATGTGTGCATTTCTGTGTGTGTATTTCTGTGTCAGTGTATGTCTGTGTAAATCTATGTATGACTGTGTAAGCATGTATATGTGTTAATCTATGAGACTATAGGTCTGTATGTGGGCATATTTATGTGTGTGTCTGTGTGTCCACTGGTGGGCATCTATTTGTGTGTCTCTGTATCTGTGTATGCATATGCCTGTCAATTTACATATCTGGGTGTCTCTCTGTGCTTGTATGTGTATATTCGTCTCTGTGTCTGAGTATATGTTTGTATATATTTCTTTGTGTGTATTTGTGCGTACACATGGGTATGTGTGTTTATCTCTACGTGTGCATGTGTTTGTGTTCATGTGTGTCTATAAGCCTATGTTTGTATGTGTGTTCACAAGTGTATGTTTGTGTGGACACGTATATGTCTGTGTGAATGTCTTTGTTGTCTGTCTGTATGCCTATGTCTCATTCTCTGTGTGTATATGTCTTTGTATGTGTACATGCTAGTCTCTATGCCTGTGTGGTTCTGTGTATTTATGTGTATATGTCTGTGTCTGAGAGTGTTGGTGTATGTTATGTCTGTGTCTATGTCTGTGTATCTGTGTATGTCTGTGTATACTTGTGTGAGTATGAATATGTGTCTGTGTGTACTTCTATGTGTTTCTGTATGTCTGTGTGTACATATGGGTGTGTATCTCTGTGTCTATGTCTGTGTATTTCTGGGTGTGTATCTGTGTGGCTGTCTATATCCATGGCTTATATATGTCCATGGCTGATATATGCCCATGCATATATCTCTGTGTGCATGTGGGTGGTGGGTGTTTATGTATATGTGTGTTGTTTTCTGTATGCATGTCTGTACCTTTGTGTATATGTCTGTGTGTGTTTGTAAGAATGTCTCTGTGTGTGCATGCATCTAAATATGCCTATTTGTTTATTTCTGTATTATTCCATGTTTGTGTATGTTAGTGTATATATAAATCTGTTGTCTGTGTGTGCAGTGTGTCTCTGGATATGTCTGCATGTCTGTGATTGTATCTATGTTTATGTATCTGAGTCGTTGTGTGTCTGCCTATTTTCGTGTCTGTGAGGATGTAAGTCTGTGTATATATCCATGTTGTAACTATGTCTGTGAATGAGAGCATCTGTGTATATGTCTGAGTCTCTGTGTATGTTAGTATCTGTGTATCTATGACTGTATCTGGGTGTGGTTATCTTTGTATGCATGTCTCCATTTACATGTGCTTGTGTGTGCATGTGTGTCTGTATATTTCCCTGTGTTTGTCTTATGTCTGTGTTTGTGTGCTTGCATATGTGCATCTCTCTATGTCTGTGTGCTTGAATGTGTGTGTCTGTGTACATGTCCATATGCGCATCTGTGTGTCTGTAAATGACTATGTATGTGCATGTGTGGCACATGTGTGTGACTGTGTTTCTGTCAGTATGTCTTGTGATTGTGTGTATTCCAAGATCTGTGTCTTTTGTGTATTTTTGTGTATATGTCTGTGTATATGTATTTTGTGTATATGCATTTTTGTGTCTATATCTGTGTCTGTTGTGCATGTGTCAGTGTATATGTCTCGGTGCGTTTCTGTGTGTCTCTGTGTGTATATTTCTACATATGTCTGTGTGTGCCCACGTGTGAATCTGTGTATGTCTCTGTGTTATATTTGGGTCTACTTGTTACTGTTTCTGTGTATGTCTGTATGGCTCTCAGTTTGTGTATGTCTATGTCTGCGCATGCTTGTGTCTGTGACTAGGTATGTCTGTGTGTGCATGCTTGGTCTGTGTGTGTGCATGTGTATGCGTCTGTGCTTGTGTACATATCTATATCTATATGTATGTATCTGAATGTCTGTGTGTAGATTTGTATCTGTGTGTCTCTGTGTATATGTCTGTGTGCCTGTATTTGTGTGTGCATGCCTGTGTGTTATGTGTTTGTGGTCTGTTTGTGTATTTGTAAATGTGTGTTCATGTTTACTAGTGTGTACTGTCTGCATATGACTATGTTGGACTTATGTTTGTATTTTGTATCTGTGTATCTGTCTGTGTTGACTGTGTATAGGTATGTGTGCATGTATCTGTGTCTTGTATATATCAGTGTGTGTCTGAGGGTCCATGTATATGGCTGAGTATGTCTGTGTTCGCATTTGTGTTTCTGTGTATATGTTCATGAAAGTCTATATGTGTGCATATTTCTTTTGTGTCTGTGTACATCATGTCTGCTTGTCTGTGTTTCTGCATATATGTGTTCTCTACATTTGCGTAGGTATGTGTCTCTTTGTATATCTGTATATTGGTCTGTATGTGTATACATCTATGTGTATGCATTTGTGTATGTCTGTGTCTCTGCATGTGTGTATCTACATGTGTCGGTGTATGTCTGTGTGTCCATGTATATTGCTGTATGTGTATGTCTATGTGTATGCATTTATGTGTCTGTGTATGTCAGTGTGCCCATGTATACTGTTGTATGTGTATCAGTTGTGTGCATGTGTGTACATGTCCATGTCTCTACATGAGAGTATCTGTGTGTATCTGTGCATATGTCTATGTGTCCGTATATATTGCTGTTTGTGTATATGTCTATGTGTATGCATTTATGTATATGTCTGTGCACATGTCTTTGTGTCTGTGTATACGTCCTGTGTCTGTGTAAATGGTTATGTGCATGTGTATATGTCTAGGTTTGTGCATTTGAGTATGTGTCAGTGCATGTGTGTATCTGTGTACATGTGTGTTTACCTGCGCATACTGTATATGTTATGTCTGTCATTATTCGTGCATATGTCTCTTCCTCTGTGTGTCTGTATATGTGTGTGTGTAGGAATATACATCATGTGTGTCTGATTCTGTGTGTATGTGTCTGTTGTATGTGCGTGTGATTTTTGCATATGTCTGTGTCTCTGTGTCTCTATGTGTGTGCACATGTGTGTGAATCTTAGTATATATGTCTGTGTGTATGTGTGTGTCTATGTCCTTGTGTCTGTGTTTGCATTTTTAGTGAGTCTGTGTATGTATCTGTGTTAAGTCTGTGTGTGCACATATTTATGTACCTATGTATACACGTGAATGTGCCTGTGTGCATCTGTATGTCTGTGTATATGTGGTATGTCTGTATATATATATATGTGTGCCTTTGTATATATCAGTGTGTCTCTGTGTATATGCCTGTGTCTCTATGTGAATACGCGTGTCTATGAGTTTGTGTAAGTTTCTGTATCTGTGCGTGCCTTTGTGTGTATATATATATATATATATATATATATATATATATATCCATGTGTCTGTGTTCATTCGTGTGTCTATCTGAGTGTCTATTCGTGTGTGTATCTGAGTCTCCGTGTGTCTGTGTTTGTCCCTGTGTCTCTATGTGTATGTGTGTTCATTTATATGTCTGTGTGTGTCTATATATCTATGTCAGTATGTGCATGATTTTGTCTGTGTATATTCTCTTTGTGTGTGCATTTAGATGTGTGTCTATATACACATTTGTCTCTGCATATGTATTTGTGTCTGGGTATATGTATGTATTTATTTATCAATCTGTGTTAAGGTGTTTCTGTCTATGTGTGTATGTCTGTGTGTGTTCATGTGTTTATATGTCTGTTTTACTGTGTGAATGTTGCTGTGTGCATGTCAGTATATCTCTGGGTGTGTGCATGTGTCTGTAATGCTTGTTTATGTGGTTCTCTATATGTCTGTGTCTATTCCTATGTGTCCATGTGTCTGTATGGGCTCATTTTGTGAATGTGTACAAGTCCTTATGAATGTTGCATATGGGTATCCATGTATGTCTGTGAGTCTATGTGTGTGTAATTCTGTATATCTGTGTGTCAATGAATATATGTATGTCGTTGTGTGTATAAATATCTGTGTATGTATCTCTGTGTGTCAGTGTGTGCAAATGTGTGTGTCCATGTATATGTCTGTGATTATCTGTGAGTCTGTGTGTATATAGATTATGTGTGTCTACACATACACCTGTGTCTGTACATTGGTGTGTTTCTATGAATAAATGTGTCTCTCTATATGTCTGTGTATGTCTGAATATATGTGTGTGCATATTGTGTGTCTGTGTATGTCTTTGTCATTGTGTCTATGTATCTATATATTTATGTGTGTCTGTGAATATGTCCATGTGTGTCTTTCTGTGTCTATGTGTCTCTGTGCCAGTATGTGTGTATATGTGTGTCTGTGTATGTCTATGTGCATTTGTGTGGCTTCTTGTGTTTCTGGTATGCCTATGTATATGTCTGTCTGCGTGCATGTTGTGAGACTATGTATAAGTCCCTGTTATGACTTGTTGTGTATAGGTGTATGTATTTGCATGTGTTTGTGAGTCTGTTTGTATCTGTCTGTGTGTATATATGTGTTTGTCTTGATGTATGTCAGTACATGCATTCGTATGTGTGTTGTGTTTCATGTATATATGCGTGTCTGTATATGTCTGTGTGTATGTCTGTGTAATTGTGTCTGTGTATCTACATATATGTGTATGTAATTTTGGGTTTGTAAATAAGTCTCTGTGTGTCTATATGTGCATATGCATGGCAGTATACATGTATGTTTATGTCTGTTTATATGCCTGTTTGTGTCTGTGTGTACACATGTTGTGAGTCTCTGTATAAGACTGCATTGCAACTGCATGTAGGTTTGTATCTCTGTACATCTCCTTTTAAGGTTCTGTGAGTATCTCTGTCTCTGTATCTTTGCATATGACTTTGTGTATCTGTGTGTGCATTGGGTGTCTCTCTACATGTATACGCCTGTATATTTCTATGTGTGCACATGTGGTGTGTGCATGTGTGGGGGGCTGTATCTTTGTGTGTGTCTATATGTCTGTGAGCATGTGTGTGTATGCATGTGTGTATATGTGTGCCTCCATACATATCTCTGTGTGTTTGTGTGTGATTGTGTCTGTGTCTATATATATATATATATCTGCATTTATATGTGTTGGTATATGTATCTATGGTGTCTGTACTCACATGTGTCTTTCTGTGCACCAGTGTGTATCCACTTATGTCTTTGTGTTAGTCTGTGTGTCTGTATGTGTATGTATGTATGTTTGTGTATGTGTCTGTGTATTTCCGTATCTGTGAGTATATATGTGTATATACATCTGTCTATATGTTTGTGTGCATATCTGTGTATCTGAGTACATGTCTGTGTACATGTCTGTGTCTCTCTGTGCATGTGTCATATGTATGTATGTATATATATATATGTGTGCGTGTGTGTGTGTCTGTGTGGGGTATGTCTGTGGGTTTGCATGTGTGTCTGTATAAGCCTGTGTATGTCTGTGTCCGTATAAAAATATTTATAACCATGTGTATCTGTATGTCTATGTCTGCCTATCTGTAAATAGCATAGGTTTTTGTGTATGTCTCTGTGTATACATGTGTATATAACTATGTGTTAGTGTGTAGGTATCTGTGTGTTTGTCTCTGTGCATGTTTGTGTGTGTTGATGTATGTCTGTATATACCTCCGTGTGCATATGTACATGTCTGTGTGTGTCTCTTGTGTCTTTGTGTATGACTATGTGCATGTTTGCTTATGTTTGTGTCTATATATGTTTGTGTATAGATCTGCTGATCTTTGTGTGTATGTGTCTGTTTCTAAGCATATAATACGTGTCTCTTTTGTGTAAATTTTTGTGTGTCTCTGGGTGCTTGCATGTGCATTTTCAAGTCTGTCTATGACTGTGTGTATGAATATACATGTGACTATCTGTGTATGTGTCTGTTTTTGTGTCTTTCTATATGTCTTTATGTATATATATCTGTGTATGTGTATATATAGATATGTGTCTCTGTGTCTATGACTGTGTCTCTTTGTGTGAAGGTATATATATATGTATATATATACATACATACATATATATACCTGTGTGTTTCTCAGTGTGCATGAGGGTGTACGTCTGTGTATATCTGTATATATTTGCATGTCTGTGCATGCATGTGCGCGTGCATATATTTCTGTGTCTACATGTGTACATGTGTCATCCGTGTTTATGTCTCTGTATTTGTATGCCTGTGATTATGCACATGTGTTGTGTATGTTTTATGTGTATATGTCTGTGTTGGTATTTTGTGTATGCAAGGGTGTCTGTGTATATGGTGTGTACATGCGTACATGTCTGTTGTCAACATATATATCTGTTTGTGTCTCTTGTGCCTATGATTCTGTCTTTGTATGTCTTTGTGTGTTTCTACATGGATGAGTTTCTATATATATACATATATTGATGTTTATGTGTGTCCCTGTATGAGCATGTGGGTGTCTATGCTTGTGAGTCTCTGTCTCATATGCATGGCTGTGTCAGTATATATATATATATATATATATATATATATATATCTGTGTGTCACATATGTGTGTCTAACTGCATGTATGTCTGTATGTGTCCATGTATGTATGTATGTGTATGTTGTGTTTCTCATGTGTGCATGTGTATCTGTGTACATGTGTATGTCTGCATCTGTGTCTGTGTATATCTGTGTAATGTCTGTGTTGTGTATATATATATATGTCTGTGTGTCATTGTGCATTTGGCTGCATATCTTTATATGTATATTTACATGTTTATGTGCGTGCGTCTATATTTCTGTGTGTGCATGTTTGTGTATCTGTGTATCTTTGTGTGTATGTTAATGTGTGACCTTGTTTATGTATTAGATGTCTCTGTGTGCGCATGTGTCTGTGTATATCTGCATGTATGTATGTTTGTGTGTGCCCATGTATGTCTATTTGTGTGACTGAGTATATCTGTGCTACGTGTATGTGTTGCATGTGTGCATATAAGTCTGTATTGTCTGTGTCCGCACCTGTGTATCAGGGAATATGTTGTGTGTCTATATCTATGAATAGATCTTTGTTTTTATATCTGTGCATATGTCTGTGTGTGTGACTCCTTGTATGTCTCTGTGTGGCTGCGTATATGTCTGTGTGCTCTTGTGGCTGTGTGCATGTTGTGTCTGCTTGCATGTGTGTCACTGTATATGTCTGTGTGGGTTTCTATGTGTGTATGTCTGTGTGTATGTGAGCATGTTGATGTGTATATCTGTGTCTGTGCATGTCTGTGTATATGTCTCTGTGTGTCTATGTCAACTATGTCTGTGCATATGTGTATCTGTGTACGTCTGTGTATATGCATGTACAATATTGGTGTATCTATATATATATGTATCTCAGTGTGTCTGTGTATATGTCAGTGATTCTGTGTAGGCACATATGTGTGTCTGTGTACATCTCTGTATGCACGTTTGTTTGTACACATATATGACTGGGTATGTGTGAGTCTGTGTATATGTCTATATTGTGGCTTTGTTCATTCCATTTTGAGTCTGTGCATATAACTAAATCATTGGTTATGTATGTCTGTGTGTGCATGCTGTGTCAGTGTATATATTTCTGTGTGTACATGTGTTTTTCTCTGCGTGCATGTAGATGTGTCAGTTTATGTGTCTTTTTATGTGCATGCATATATTTTATGTTTATGTCTGTGTATATCTGTGTACATCTGTGTCTGTGCATGTGTGCACAGAGTTCATTTGTGCCTTGAGTGTCCTTGTACGCATATGTATGTAGTGTCTGTATCTTGTATTCATGTAATTATCTGTGTATATGTCACTATGTGTGCATCTATGTGTATATGAATTGTATGAATGTGTATATGTCTGTGTGTAGCTGTGTGTGCACTGATTGTGAAATTGTGCATGTCTGTTTTTGTGTCTATATCTTCGTGTCTGTATGTCAGTATATATGTGTTCATTATTCTGTGTGTATGTGTGTCTCTCTGTCTATTTCAGAGTATGTTTTTGTGTGTCTGTGTTGCACATGTATCTGTATACATGGGTGAGATTATGTCTGTCTGCTTATATGTCTGTGGTTACCTGTATATGAATGTGTGCATATGTGAATATCTGCGTGTCTGCATATATATCCATGTACATATTTCTGTGTGGCTGTGTGTGCATATTTCTGTGTTCTATGCATACATTTGTATTTGCATTTGTATTTTCTCTGTGGCGATACACATGTATCGGTATATATGGTGTGTATGTGTGTTCATGTCTGTGTCTGTGTATATGGTGTCTTGGTTTATTCATTGGCTTGTGTCGGTGTGCATTGGTATGTGTATCTGTGTGGACATTTCTGTGTGTGTCTCTATGTATGTCTGTGTGTATCTGAGTATATGTGTGTCTGTGCATGTGTGAATGTCTGTATATATGTCTATGTGTGTTGGATTGTGTTTGTATGTCTATGAATATAAATGTGTCTCTTTATGGTTTGTATGTCTATGAATATATGTGTGTATGTGCTTTTCTGTGTGCACGTGTGAGTCTCTGTGCATATATCAGTGTGTCTCTGTACATGTTTGTGTGTCTTTGTATGTGTTTCATGTATGTGCTTTTCCGTGTGTCTCTGTATTTATGTGTCTATGTAGGGCTGGAGCAATAGCACAGCGGGTAGGGTGTTTGCCTTGCATGTGGCCAACCCGGGTTCGGTTCCTCCATCCCTCTTGGGAGAGGCTGGCAAGTAACCCAGAGTACCCTGCCCATACGGCAGAGCCTGACAAGCTCCCCGTGGCATATTCGACTGTATCTGTGTGTATCTATTTTCTTATGCATGTGCATTACGTGTGTCTGTATATATTGTACATAGATATGTGTGTCTGGTCTATATATATATGTATGTCTTTTTGTATGTGCAGAATATATGTTTTTCTGGTTGTGTATGCATGTTTGTACATTTGTGTGGGCATGCATGTGTGTTTCTGTATATATGCATGTGTACACATCCATCTGTGTCTATGTATCTCTGTGTCTGTGTGTCTTTGTTCCACATGTGTGTTTCTGTGTATATGTCTTGTGCTGTCTGTGCATGTGAGGATGTGCGTCTGTGTCTGTGTGATCATGTCTGTATGATCCATGTTCTTGTGTGTCTCTGTCTCTATGTATGCATGTGTGTGTGCATGTGTCTGTGTTATTATGTGTATATCTGAGTGTGTGTCTAAGTCTATTGGTATGTATTTCCACATTTGTGTCTGTGTGTACCTTTGTGTTTGTTTACATGTGATTCTGTCCACATGTCTTATGTACATATTGTGTGCCTGTATTTATGCATATATGTTTGTGGCAGTCAGAGTATGTGTGCGTGTTTATATGTCTATGTGTGTCTCGATGTGTGTTTCATGTCTGAATGTCTGTGTTTCTTTGTAGGTACATACATATGTTTCTGTGTAAAAGCATGTCTGCATATATGAATCTCTGTAGATGTATTTTTGTGTTTCTATTATATGTTGCATATACGTCTGTGTTTTTATGTGTGCATTTGTCTATGTCTAGCCATGTGTTTGTTATCTGTGTGTGTAACTGGGTGTTATATGTGACAGCATCTATATATATGTGACAGCATCTATGTGGGTGCATCTGTATCTGTCTGTGTCTGTACACATGTTATCTGTGTATACGAGTGAGTTGCGTGTTGCATGTGGATGTGTGTCTGTGTATATTTCTATGTGAGTCTGTGTGTGATTATGTGTGTGGCTTCATATATGCCTGTCTATGTATCTGTGTGTGCATTGAGTGTGTCTGTGGATATATATTTTGTGTCTATGTCCGTGTCTGTGGATACCTATGTGGGCTTGTGTGTGTGTAGTCTGTGTATGGCCTGCATATGCCTATGTGTGTCTGTATGTATTGTTGTATCTCTATGTATATATGTGTTGAATTTGTGTCTGTGAATATGTCCATGTGTCTTGTGTGTCTACGGGTCTATGTGTGTCAGTATGTATGCTTGTGTGTCTGTATACGTGTCTATGTGTGCACATGTGTGTGGTTGGTTGTGTATATGTGTGTGCATTGAGTGTGTCTGTGTATATATATTTTGTGTCTATGTCCGTGTCTGTGGATATTTATGTGGGCTTGTGTGTGTGTAGTCTGTGTATGGTCTGCGTATGCCTGCTTGTGTCTGTATGTATCGTTGTGTCTCTATGTATATATGTGTGTGAATTTGTGTCTGTAAATATGTCTATGTGTCTTGTGTGTCTATGGGTCTATGTGTGTCAGTGTGTATGCTTATGTGTTTGTTTACATGTCTATGTGTGCACATGTGTGTGGCTGTGTATATTTCTCTGTATGCTTGGTTATATGGCTGTGTCTATTCATGTTGTGGGTCTGTGTATTATTCTGTATTGTTACTCGGTTGCAGTGGGTATGTGTCAGTGCATTTGTCTGAGTCTGTGTGTCTTCCCATATGACTGTGTGTATTTGTGTGTGCATTGAGTTTTTCTGTGTGTCTATATTTGCATGTATGTGGTTCTGTCTGTGTCTATGTGTATGTCTGTGTGTGCTTGTGTGTTTACGTATGTATATGTCTATGTATATGCCTGTATGTATGTTAGTGTCATTGTGGTTGTGAGTCTTTGTATATATGTGGTGTCTGTAAGTATATCTGCGTTTTGGGTGTCTATGTGACTCTGTCACTGTATGTGCATGTGTGTGTTGGTATACATGTCTGTGTGTATTTAGTCAGAGTATATGTCTGTGTGTGCACGTGTCTGTGCACATGTGTGTGGTTGTGTATATGTCTTATGTGTCTGTGTGCCTGTTGTAATAGCGGTAAAAGTTCGTGTTGTGACTACGTTACACAAAAATGTGTCTGTGTATATGTCTGTGTGAATCTGTATCTCTGTGTGTGATTATGTGTATGTCTAGTATAGACCTGTGTGAATATCTATATTTGTATTGGGTGTACTAATATATTTGTTGTATGTCTATGTCTGTGTGTCTGTGCTCTTGTGTGTGTGCGCATGTGTGTTTGTGTATAGCCTGCGTCTGTGTATATGTATCACTGTGTCTGTCAATGTCTGTGTGTCGTGGTGAACACATGTATCTGTATATGTCTGTGTGTGCACATACGTGCAGCTGTTTATGTATGTGCATCTATGTATACGTCTCTTTGTATCTGTGTGTGTCCATGTTGTGATTCTGTGTATAAGTCTGTGTTGTGACTGTGTTGTATGGGAGTATCTGTGTATATGTCTATGTGAGTCTATTGTGAGTCCATGCAAAAATCCGTTTTGTTAATGTGTGGCATGTGTCTGTGTGAGTCTGTGTATCGTTGTGTGATTATGCGTGTTTCTTGTTACATATCTGTATCTCTGTGTGCATATGTTGACTCATATGTTTGCATCTGTATTCATCTTTGTGTCTGTGACTGTGTTTCATGTGGGCGTGTACCTATGTATGCGTCTGTATGATACTATGTGTATGTATCTGTCAAAGTGTGATGGTATTATGGCTATGTCTATGTCTCTGTCTATGGAATGGGTGTGCCTGTGTATATACATTTGTGTTTCTTTGTGTGTGTCTGTCTGTATATGTGTCTGTGAATGTCTGTGTAGACTTTGTGTGCATATATATCTGTATATGTGCATATCTGTCTCCTTGTGTCTTTTAACCTATGTATATATGTGTCTTTGTGTCTGTGTCTGTTTGCTTGTCTTTGTCTTTGTGTCCATATTAGTGTGTGCACATGTGTGTTTCTGTCCATCTCTGTGTGTGCACATATGTTGGTGTGCACATATGTTGGTGTGCATGTGTATGTGGCTGTCCATGTCTGTGTGTGTCTGTGTATATGTTTGTGTCTGTGTGTGCATGTTTGTGTCTGTGCATGTCTGTGTTGTGACTGTGTGCCAAGGGAGTGTGTGTGTCTATGTACTTGTCTTTGTGTCTCTGTATTGGTGTGTGCATGTGTGTTTCTGTGTATGTCTGTGTGGTGTGCATGTGTGTTTTTTGCGTATGTCTGTGTGTGCATACATGTGTTGGTGCATATGTGTAACTGGCTATGTCTCTCTGTGCTGTCTATATGTCTGTGTCTGTGTGTGCACATGTTGTGAGTCTGTGCATAAGTCCATGCTTGTGCCTGTGTGTGCATGTGTCTACATATATGTGTGTGTCTGTAAATGTAAGTACATGTGTGTCAATGTGTGTGTGCATGTGGATCTGTGTCTGTGGATATGTTTTTCCACATGTGTCTGTGAGTATATATGTATGTCTGTGTGCATGTATTTTTGCATATTTGTGTGTCTGTGCACATGTATTTATCTGTGTGTGCCCCCTGTGTATATGTCTGTGTACATGTCTGTGTGCATTTCTATGTATCTATGCCTATATCTGTGTGTCTCTGCATCTCAGTTGTGCACATATTTGCATCTGTGTATTCGTGTCTGTGTGTATGTATCTCCGTGTGTCCATGTGTACATGTTTTATCTGTGTATATGTCTGTCAGTGCATGATTTTGTGCACATGTATGTATATGTGTGTCTGTGTCTCTGTGTGTATCTCTATGTCTGTGTGGAAATATGTCTGTATGCCTATGTCTGCATGTGTGTTTGTGTCTGGGTATATTTCTGTGTTTTTGTATGTATCTATCTATGTGTATATGTCTGAGGATCTCAGTGAATGCATATGTATTTGTGCCTGTGTATAGTTCTGTCTGTGTATCTATCTGCGTCTTTGCATCTATGTCTATATGTCTGTGTGTGCATGCTTGGTGTCTATTTATGTCTGTGTGTGTTTGTGTATCTCTGATGTGCATATATGCATCTGTGTGTGCATGTGTTTTTCTGTGCTAATGTCTGTGTATGTCTGTGTGAGTGCATGTGTCTCTATGCATGCATGTCTCTGCGTGTGTTCATGTGTCTCTATACATGTGCGTCTCTGCATGTATATATGTGCCTCTGTATATATCTATGTCTCTGAATATACATGTTTCATAGTGCACATCAATCTGTGTGCATAAGTGTCACTGTGTGTATATGCCTGTGTGTGTAGATGTGTGCTCTGTATGTGTCTGTATATATATATGTATATGTGTATATATATATATGTCTCTGTGTGTGCATGGATGTATCTGTGTGTGTGCATCTGTGTGTTTATGTCCCGTGTATGCATGTATATGTGCCTCTGTATATATCAGTGTGTCTCTGTGTGTATGCTTTGTCTGTGCTTTATGTCTATGTGTCTGTGTAGACATGTTTGTGTCTCTGTATATGTCTGTGTGTCTCTTTGGTGTGTATGTTCTGTCTCTATGTGTGGGAAGAGGGAAAACAAGTCTGTAAAATCTCTGCAGAGTCCCCAGAGTGAGACAGAGAGGTGGGTGTGGTCAGTGTGCTCCAGTCAGAGCTGCAGATGGACGGAGGGCAGAAACATCATCCCCCAGCTTACCAGCAACACAGACACGGTGCTAGGGCTGAGTCCTACCACACACGTGTGTTCCAAGGCCACTGTGGTGCTCCTCTGGACAAAGACGGCACAACCTTCTTCACTGCTGCACAGGAAATGCGAGTGCCTGCATACAGAGGGCAAGGATTGAGGGACTGCACTCCTTCCACCCTGTATGGCCACAGTGAGTCTGTGTATATGTCTGTAGATTGTCTTTGTGTGTACATATGGGTATGTGTCTGTGTACGTCTCTGTGTACATGTGTGTGTCTGTGTGTATGGATGAATGTCTTTCTGTGTCCCTGTGTGTACGTGTGTGTGCCTGTGTATGTTTGTGTGTGCTCATGTGTTGTGTCTTTGTATGTCTGTGTGTATCTGTGCATCTCTCTATATGGTTGTATGTGTCTCTATGAGTGTAAATGTACCTTTGTATATGTTAAGTGTCTCTGTGTGCACATGTGTATGAGTTTGTATATATCTCTGTGTGTGAGATCATATCTAAGTGTACATGTATATATCTGCTGTCTGTGCATCTGTGTATATGTATGTGTGTCTGTGCATATATTCTGTGTACATATCTGTCATTTTGTGTGTCTATGTTTGTATGTGTATGTGTCTGTGCATATGTGTTGTCCAAGTGTGTAATCTGTGTCTTTGTATGAATCTATATCTGTGTATAAGTATCTGTGTGTACGTCTGTATGTGCATGTGTATATGTGTCTGTGTTTATCTCTATGTTGTGTCAGTGTATGTACATTTGGGTATGATTCTCTGTATATGTCTGTGAGTCTGTTTGTGTATGACGGTATCCTTGTGCATGTTGTATCTGTAATATCTCTGTGTATGTCTATTTATGTCTTTTTGTGTCTGTGCATGTCTCAGTTTCTGGATATACATCTGATTGTGTGTCTGTGTATATCTGTGTGTACATCAATGTGTCTGTGAGTAAGTTGTGTATCTGTGTATATATGTCTGTATACATCTGTGTGTGCGGTTGTGTGTCAGAGTCTGTGTATTTGTCTGTTGTATGTGTCTATATTTGTAAATGCAAATTTCTGTGTTTACATTTGTGCCTTATGTGTTCATGTGGGTATTTGTGCATTTGTCTTGGGTTTCTGTGTATATGGGTGTACCTGTGTATAAGGCTATCTGTGTCTGTGTGTGCTTTTGTGTGTCTTTATGTGTCTCTGTATGAATACGTCTGTGTGTCCATATGTGCAGGTGCATATGCTCATTTGTGTTTCTGTGCCTTTGTCTGTATATGCCTGTGTGTTTCTGTGTGTATATCTCTGTATACATACGTATTAGTCTGTGTACATGTCTGCGTATTCACATGTGTCCATCTTTGCTGTCTTTGGGAACATCTTTAATATTTGTGTGTGCATGTTGGTTTGTGTATATATGTGTATGTCTGTATCTGTGCATATGTATTTGTGTACATGTCTGTCTATATGTCTATGTTATGCATATGTATGCTCACAAGCATGTGTCTATGTGAGCATGTACTTGTGTGAACAGCTTTGTTGTATGTGTGTCTGCATATATCTGTCTCATTTTTATGTGTGTGTCTTTGTATGTGTATAAGCGTGTGTCTCTCTGTGTGAGTGGGTCTGTGTATTTCTGTGTATATGTCTGTGTCTGACAGTGTGTTGGTGTCTGTGTATCTGTCTATATGTCTATATCTATGTGTATATTTGGGAGTGTGCCTGTGTCTTTGTATACTTCTATTTATTTCTGTATGTCTATGTATGTATACGTGTGCACATGGGTGTCTGTGTGTGTGCATATGTCTATCTCTGGGTGTGTGTCTGTATCAGTGTCTATGAGCATGTATGTGTCTATGAATATATCTGTGTGTCTCTGTATATGTCTGTGTCTGTGTGTCTGATGTGACTGCATCAGTGCGTGCACACATATCTGTGTATATGTGTTTATCTGTTTCTATGTGTATGTATATGTTGTTTGTGCATGTGTGTCTATGTTCACATCTGTGAGAGTGTATGTCTATTGTGTGTGCATGTGTGTGAATACATGTCTGCATCTGTGTGCACTTAAGTGTATATATGTCTATGTATATATGCATTTCTTTGTACATGTGTGACTCTGTATGTCTGTGTATGGACCAGTTTTGTGTCTGTGTCTCCATCTTAACATATGTGAGTCTCTATATATGTCTGTGTTTGTGTGTATATGAGCATTTCTGTTTACATGTGTCTCTTCGTGTGCCTTTGCGAACATGTGCGTGTATGGGTATATGTGTATGTCTGTGTGTCTGTGTAAGACAGTATACATGAACATATGTTCATATCTATGTATGTATATTGCATTTCTCTGATTCTGTATCTATCTATATATTAGTGTGTCTCGGCATGACTGTATATGTTTGTGTGTCTCTCCATTCTGCCTGTATGTGAATTTTGTGTGTACATGTGTGTCAATGTATTTGTGTCTGGGTATACATGTATGTGTTTCTGTGTGATATATCTATATGTCTATGTATATCTATTTCTCTGCACGTGTATATATGTCTGTTGTGTGTGTGCACAGTTATAATTCTGTGTACAACTTTTTTGTGTCTATATGATTGCATATGTGTGTCTATGTGTGTCTGTGTGTGCATTTCTGTCTGTGTACATGTATCTGTGTGACTCTGTGCATACACTGAGGGTGTGTCTCTATAATGATAATGTGTATATCTCTGTGTGTTATTTTGTGTATATGTGTTTCTGTGTACATGAGTATTGTGTCTGTGCCTATATGTCTGTGTGTCTGTACATGTATGTGTGTGCATATATTTGATAGTGTCTGTCTATTGTATATCTCTGTGTGTCTGTATAAGTATGTTGTCATAAGTGTGTCTGTGTGTTTCAATGTGTGTACATATCTAAGTGATTATGTGTGTATACATCTGTGTCTGTGGATGTCTATATGTCCATCTGAAAGTGCCTGAGTGTACTATTTATGTCTGAGTGTCATGTGTGGGTGAGTGTGTGTGTTTATGTACATGTGTATTTTCCTATGCATATATCTGTATGTGCATGTGTGCGCACATGTGTCTCTGTATGTCTACATGAGTATCTGTGTGTGATTGTGTATGTCTTTGTGTTCATGTATCTGTGCATACATGTCTGAATAGTTGTGTCTGTGTATGTCTCTGTTGCATGTGTGTGCACATGTATGTTTGTCTGTGTAATATGCTTAAGTCCGTGCATATTGATCTGTGTCTCTATTTTTGTACAGTTGTCTGTGTATGTCTGTATGTGTATACATGTGTATTAGTCTTTGTACATGTGTCTACATGTGTCTGTGTGTGTCTATACATTTGTTTCAGTGTACATTTTTGTATTTGTTTGTGCACTGGGTTTATGTCTCTCTTTGTGTACATGTGGATGAGACCAGTTGTAATTACTGGTAATTAATTAATTTAAACAGGATGAGAATGCTATTCGGGTCTCCCAAAGAGGAATTGAAAGAGCTATGCTTGGAATATCACATTTCACTCAAATGAGAGAAAGAATCCGGAGTTCCGACATCCGTCGACGATCAATAATCAGGGACGCTGTCTCGTTTGCCATGGTGTCGAAAATCAGATGGGCTGGTCACGTAATGAGATTTAAAGATGACCGCTGGACTAGAGCTGTTACCGACTGGATTCCACGGGATGTCAAAAGACCGCGTGGATGCCCACCTACCAGATGGTCAGAGTTCTTCATCAAGATCGTGAATGATCGGTTTGAGGCTCTTCATGCTCCCAGAGCGAACAGATGCCATTGGGCTACACTAGCACATAACAGGGACAAATGGAGATGTTACTGGTGCCCGCTCAAGCAAATCGACAACTAATGGGGAATTAAGTGATTAAGTGATAAGTGTGTACATGTGAGTCTATAAGTCTGTGTATATGTGTGTTCACATATGTGTTCACAAGTGTGTCTGTGTAAGCATGTAGTTGTCTGTGCCTGTTTCAATGTCTTTAGTGTCTGCGTGTCTGTATATGTTTCTCATTCTCATATATATGTCTTTGCATCTGTACATACGTGTGTTTCTCTGTATATATGTCTCTGTGAATGTCTGTGTATATGTCTCTGTGTGACAGTGTGCATATGTATGTCTGTTTCTATATATCTGTGTATATGTCTATGTCTGTGTATACTTGTGTGAGTGTGTATGTGTGTCTGTGTATACTTCTATGTGTTTCTGTATGTCTGTGTGTGCTCATGGGTGTGTGTATACATCTGTGTATCTCGGAGTGTGTGTTTGTATGGCTGTCCATGCACATGTGTGTGTCTATCGATATATCTGTGTCTGTGTGTCTATGGATATATCTTTGTGTGTCTTTGTGTGTCTGGGAGTCTGTGTCACTGTGTGTATGTGTGTCTGTGAATGTCTCTTTATCTGTTTGTGTGTATCTATCTGTAGCATGTGAATATGTATACATACATATCTATGCAAGTATACCTCTGTTGTGCATGCGTCTGTATATGTTTGTATGTATATGTGAATTTCTGTGTACATGTGTGTGACTATATGACTGTGAATGAAATGGCTGTGTGTCTGTGTTACCACATGTGTCTCTGTATATGTCTCTGTGTGACTGTGTTTACATGTGCAATTCTGTGTACATGTGCAATTCTGTGTACGTGTCTTTCATGTGTATTTGCGAGTCTGTGTTTGCATGTGGGTGTGTGTATATGTCTCTACTGTGAATATGGTTGTATATGTCTGTATCTGTGTCTGCATATTGCAGTTCTCTGACTCTGTGTCTCTGTATATATTAGTGTGCCTCAGTGTGTCTTTGTATATGTCTGTGACTCTGTGTCTGTGGGTATGTGAATTTTCTGTGTTTACGTACGTCTGTGCATTTATCTATGTGTTTCTGTGTGAAATGTCTGTTGTGTCTATGGATCAATCTTTCTTTGTATGTCTGTTGTCTGTGTGTGCACAGGTGTAAGTCTGTGCACGTCAGTGTTGTATCTGTGTGTGTGCAATGTGGTGTTTGTGTGCATGTCTGTGTCACATGTGTTTGTTTCCTGTATGTGTGTGACTGTGTGTACATTAGGGGTGTATTTGTGTATGATAGTGTGTATATATCTCTGTGTGTTTCTTGGTGCCTATGTGTGTTTCTGTGTGGACGTGGATGTGTAAATGTCTGTATATGTCTCTGTCTATGTTTCTGTATGTGTGCATGAGTGTATATTCAATTGTGTGTTTCTATGTTTATCTCTGTGCATCTCTATATTGGCATAAGTGTCTGTGTGTTTGCACATGTATATATGTCTGAGTGTAGATTTGTGTGCATATGTGTATGTGGATGTCTGTATGTTTATCTGTGATTATCTGAGAATACTATTTATGTCTGTGTGTCAGGTGTTTGGGCATCTATGTGTGGGTCTATATGTCTGTGTGTTTCTATGTATATACCTGTGTGCAGGTGCAGGTACATGTGTGTCTGTGTATGTCTATATATACATGTGTGTTTATACAGGTATGTGTGTTCATGTATCTGTATGCACATATCTGAATATTTCCGTATGTATGTGTATATGTCTGTTGCATGTGTTGTGCACATGTTTCTTTGCGCATGTGTGTGTCCGTGTATATGTCTATGTGACTCTGTGCATGTTTATCTATGTCTGTGTGTGGATATGTCTATCTTTGCATATGTTGTGCATGTATCTGCGTATGCATTGGGTGTGTCTATGTATATGTATTTACATTCCTTATTTTTCTGAATGTGTGTCTGCCTGTCTGTTTCAGCATGTATGTGTCTGCATATCTGTATATATGTGTGTGTCTCTGGGTATGCATCTGTATGGCTATATGTATGCACGTGCATTTGTATATGTCTTTATGTGCATGTGTGTATCTGTGTATGGCTGTGTGTATGTCTGTATTCCTGTGTCTGTGTACAACTGTGTGTCTCTATGGATACATATGTGCATCTCTGTGTATCTGTGTATATGTCCAGATGTCTTTGTGTGTCTGTGACTGTATGTCCGTGTGTGCACATGTGTATCTGAGTATGCATGTTTGTTTGTCTATGTGTGTGTGGCTCTCTATGTGAAAGTAGGTTTGTAAACGTATATGTTTCTGTGTCAGTCTGCACATGTGTGTCAGTTATATGTTTGTGTTCATATGTGTGCAGATGTATTTTTATTTGTGTGTGCATATGTGTCTGTGTATATGTCTGTGTCTTTATATGTATGACTGTGAGTGACTGTGTGCACATGTGTGTATGACTGTGTTTGCACCTGTGAGTGTCTATGCATACACAAATATGTTTGCATGTATACGTACCTGTGTGTATGTGTATACGTCACTGCATACATCTATGTATGCAAGTGTATTTGTATATTTCTGTGTGTGTAGTTGTTTGTGTATAATCTGTTATGTATGCATGAGTGCTTGCATATGCATCCATAAATGTATGTGTGCGTTTCTGTCTCTGTATATGTCCGTGTGAATGTTGGTGTGTGTCTGTGTGTATGTCTGTGTGACTGTGTAAGCATGTGTGTGAATTAACGGATGGGTCTTTGTGTCTGTCGGTCTGTGTGTGCGCATGTGGGTCTGTCTGTGTATATCTGTGCATCTGTATGTGCACACTAGTGTGCATCTATTGGTGTTTGTGTGTTTGTATGTCTATGCATGCATGTGTGGGACAGTGTATTCTCTGTGTGTATGTGTCTGTAAATTTATCTTTGTGTGTACATGTATATTTCTGTATATATCTGCATGTGAATGCATCTCTGTGGACATGTATATGTCTGTGTATGTCTGTATGACTATGTATCTGTGTCATTCTGTGTGTCTGTGTGACTCTGTGTGTGCATGTGTGTGTTTTTGTGTATCTATATGTGTTCATATATGTGCCTGTGTTTTTGAGTGTGTGTATATATGTATGTGTAGGTATCTGTGTATGTTTGTATATATGTTTGTGGCTCTTTGTGCATGGGTCTGTCTTTCTGTACATATGTGTATGCCTATGCATCTGTGTGTCTTTGTATATACATATATATGTCACTTGTGTGTACATTTTTCTATGTATGTGTGATTTGATTGTGTGTATGACTGTGTGCACATATATAGGTATGTGTGAGCATATAGCTATGTGTTTATGTATATTTGTGTTGTTCTCTGTACGCATGTGTCTATGCATATGTCTGTGTATATATTACATATAGTGTGTCTGTGTTAGTGTGCATGTCTGTGTGTGCATGTGTCTGAATATGCCTGTTTGTGAACATGTCTGTTTCTGTATTTCTGTATCTGTATATATGTCTGTATGTGTTAGCATATTATCAGTGTCTGTGCATGTGTCTACATGCATACATATTGTCTGTGTATATGCATGTACATCTGTGTGTACTTACCTATGTTTGTGTGTAAGTTCATGTAAGTGTGAGTTAGCATGTGTATCTGTATATGTCTGCGTGTCTGTGTATTTGTGTGTTTGTATGATTGAGTCTATGTGTATCTATGTATCTGTGTGTCTGGTCCTGACTGTGCACACAAGTCTGTATATGTGTATGTGTTTTAGCTATGTTTGTGTATATGTCTGTGTGAGTCTTTGTGTATGTTGTGTTTCTTTGTATATATTTGTGTGTATGCATGTGTGTGCATGTGTCTACATGTATACATGTTGCCTGTGTGTGCATGTGTGTCTGTGTGTACATAGCTATGTTTGTGTATGAGTTAATGTGTATAAGTGTGAGTTAGTATGTGTATCTGTATATGTCTGCGTGTCTGTTATTTCTGTGTTTGTATGATTGAGTCTATGTGTATCTATGTATCTGTGTGTCTGTTCCAGTCTATGCACATAAGTCTATATATATATACATATTGTAGCTCTGTGTGTATATGTCTGTGTGAGTCTCTGTGTATGTTTGTTTTTCTTTGTATATATATTTGTGTGTATGCATGTGTGCCCATGTGTCTATGAATATCTGTGTGTTTCTGACTATATATATATATATGTCTGTGTCTGTTTATATGTGCTTGTGTGTGCATGCAAGTGTGTCTGTGCCTATGTCTATGTGTATATGTGTGTCTATGTACATGTTAAGTGTGTCTGTATGTATGTGTCTCTGTGTATACATTTTCATATGTCTGTGTATTTGTGTGGCTGGGTTTTTGTATGTACAAGTGTTCTCTGTGTGTGTCTGTGTATATGTCTATTTGTGTGATTCTATATAAGTGTATATGTCTGTGTGTGTCTCTGTGTGCATATGTGTCTGTGTAGATACGTATATGTCTTTGTGTTTCTATGTGTGTATTTATGTCTGTGTATCTCTGCATCTATGTCTGCGTGTTGTGTCGATGTAGCTATATGTCTAGGGATAAGTCTGTGTGTGTGTCTGTCTGTGTCCGTGTGTATGTCTGTGTGTCTATCACTGTGTTTGTGTGTCTATTTATATGTTAGTCTCTGTGTGTCTTTGTGTATGTCTGGTTATATGCATGTGTGTATCTACAGGTGCTTATGTGTGTGCGTCAGTGTGGGTTTGTGTCTATTTGTGTGTGTTGTCTATCATTTTTGTGTGCAAGTGTGTTCCTATGTATGTCTGTGTGTTTGTATGAGTGCATATGTGTCCCTGTAAGCATAGCAATGTGAATCTGTGTATATGTGTGTCTTTATGTATGTAGTCTGTGCTGTGTGTACACGTGTATATGAGTATATATGTATGTATGTATGTATGTATGTGTATGGGAGTGTATGTGTCTCTGTGTGCATGTGGGTGCCTGTGAGCTCACTGTGTATGTCTATGTACATGTGAGTCTCTGTACATCTGCGTATGTCTATGCATGTATGTGTGTGGGTGTGGGTGTATGTCTGTGTAGATGTCTGTGTGTGTCCATTTTTGTGTATGTTTCTTATTTGGGTATGTGTGTCCTTGTATGAGTGTGTCAGTTTATTCATCTGTGTATCTGTGTATACCTGTGTATTCGTGTGTGTACCTGTGTTTACAAATGTCTGCATGTGTCTGTGTTCATTTTGTGTGTCCGTGTCTGTGTATTTTTTCTGTGTATGTGCACTTGTGTGAGTCTCTATGTGTGTTTTGCCTGTGTGCATGTGAGTATGTGTTTATGTCCGAATCTCTGTATGTCTGTGTCTGTGTGTGCATATGTTTGTGTTTATGTATACATATATATGTGTCTATATGTTTGTGTCTGCATGTGGGTGTAGGGCTGTGTATATGTCTGTGTCTGCACAGGTGTGTGCATCTGTGTATGTCTGTGTCTGTGCATAGGGCTGTCTATATATGTGTGCTATATGTGTCTCTGTCTCTATATGTGTCTGTATTGTATTTATGTGTGTGCATGTGGGTCTGTGTCTGCACAAATGTCTGTGTGAGTCTCTGTGTGTGCATATGTCTCTCTGTGTATACATATGTGTATCTCTGTATACACTGGGTGTGTGATTGTGTCTGTATGTCTGGGTATCCCTCTATGTGTATCTCTGTATATGTCTGTGTGCACATGTGTCTCTGTGTATAGACGTCTGTCTCTATCATTGAGCACTTTTGTGCCTTTATATATGTCTGTGTGTCTGTATGTTCATGTGTGTGCATACTGTGTATATGTCTCTGCAAACTTGTATATGCATGTGTGTATGTCTGGATGTTTGTGTACATGACTGTGTCTGTGTGTACATGTGTATGAATTGTGTCTGTATACATGGGTCCACTTGTGTATATGCCTCTGTGTGTCTGTGTCTATATGTGTCTATATATCTGAGTCTTTGTGTGTCTGTGCATATTTCTTTTGTCTGTGTGTGTGTCTGTGTATAAGTCTCTGCATGTCTGTGTGTACACCTGTGTGTTTCTGTGTATATACATATCTGTGTCTGTCTATGTCACTGTGCGTTTCTCTGTGTGTCTACATTTCATGTGTCTGTTGGTACATGCATGTATCTGTGTATATGTCAGTGTGAATCTGTGTACATATGGATTTGTGTATATATATCTGCATGTTTGTCTATAAGTCATCGTGTGTATATATCTGCGTTCATTTACCTTTGCTCATGTTGTGTCTGTGTGAATGTGTGTCATGATATACACAGGCGTGATTTTGCATTTGTATGTCTGTATATGTATGTGTCTATGTCTATGTGTATCTATCTGTGTGTGCATTTGTCTGTGTGTCCATGTATATATCTGCATGTCTCTGTGTTTCTGTGGGTGGGCACGTGTGTAAGTCTATATGTCTATGTGTCTCTGAGACTCTGTGAATGTTTGTTGTGTGTATGTGTATATGTGGGTCGATGTCTAAGAATGTGCTTGTGTGTATTTGCATGTTAGCCCCTCAGTGTGCATATATCTGTGTGTCTCTATTGTACATTTTTGGGTTTATGTCTGTGTGTCAGTTTATGTCCGTGTGTGCATGTGTGCCTGCGCACGCGTGTGTGTTTAGGTCTGTTTTCTGATGTGTTGCATGTGTGTATCTGTTTTTGTCTATGTAAATGTCTGTGTGCATGTTTGTGCATGCAGGTTTGTATGTATGTGTCTGTGTATACGTCTATCTGTGCACGTGTGTGTCTATATGTCTGTGTGTCTTTTTTGTATGTGTGTACATATGTGTGTGTCTAAATGTCGGGGCATCGTGTGCATGGGGGTGTGTGAGTCTCTGTTTATATTTCTGTGTGTGTATTTGTGACTTTACATATGTGTATACATGAATATGTGTCTGTGCTACATGTCTTTGTTGTGTCTGCATTTCAGTTTGTATCTGTGTATGTCTGCATAAGTCTCTGTGTTTGTGCATGTGTGTGTCTATGTGTTATTGTGTCTGTGTGACTATGCATGTATCTTTGTGCCTCTGTATCTGTGAGTCTCTGTATGTTATGTATATATGTGTCTATGTTTTCGTGTGTGTGCAAGTGTGTGTCTATATGTACGTCTCTATCCCTGTGTGTACATATGCTGTGTATATGTATGTGTCTATTTCTGTCTTGATCTATATATCTCTGAGTTTCTGTATGTCTATGTGTTCATGTGTGTGTCTGCGTGTGCATTTGTCAGTGTATATGAATATGTGTCTGTAGATCTCTATGCTTGTGTCTATGTAAGTGTGTGTACTCATCTGTGTGCATGTGCCTATGTATATGTTTGTCTGTGCATGTGTCTGTGTGTCTATTCATGTGTCTCTGTGTATATGTTGCATTTCCATGTATGCATGTGTGTCTGAGTGAATGCCTGTGTGATTCTGTATAAACATAATGTGTTGTTTGTGTGGTAGCTGTGTGACTGTATTTGTGTGTGTAATAATGTCTGTGTGTAAACATGTGTGTGTCTGTGTATGTCAGTGCCACTCTATGCATTTGGCTGTGTATCTACTTATATATCTATATGTCTATATTTCTATGTATGTTTGTGTGTTCACATCTGTGAGAATGTCTGTCAATGTATACATTTATGTGTGTCTATGCATTTGTTTGTATATATATCTTGTCTCTGTGTGTGCATATTTGCATCTGTATACACGTCTGTGTGTATGTGCACATACCTGTGTGTTTGTAAATAACTTTCTCTATGCACATTGTGGCACATATGTGTCAGTGTGTCTTGTGATTGTGTCTACTTACATAACTGTATCTCTATTCATATGTATGTGTTTGTATATATGTCTTTGTGCATTGTGATTGTATCTGTTTATATCTGTGTCTGTGTGTGCATATTTCAGTATATATATATATATCTGTTTCTCTGTGTGTCTGTGTGTATATTTCTATGTGTGTCTGTGTTTGCCCACATGTATGAGTCTGTATATTTCTGTGCTATCTGTGGGTCTACATGCTTTATGTTTCTGTGTATATGTCTGTGTGACTCTTAGATTGTGCATGTCTGTGTCTGTGTGCATGTTTGTGTCTGTGTATGTCTATGTGTGTACATGTTTATGTCTGTGTGTGCATTTAAGTCAGTGTACAGGTCTGTGTCTGTGTACACATCTGTGTATATCTATGTGTGTCTCTGAATATGTCTGTGTGTGTGTTTGTGTCTGGCCAAAGGCACAGCAGCGTTTGGGGGAATCTGGAAGTCTGAAGACACCATCAGGCTGCTGATGCACTCACCCCACAGGTACAGGCTGACCTGATGGCGCCTTTGGCCAGACCCAAACACCCTGGGTTCAAGTTTACCAAGAGATTAAATGGCCAAAATTTAGGTCTGTGGGAGACATACCCACAAACCACCTCAGCTCAGCTATATAACCTCAAAAACTCCACCCCTCTCAGAGATCCTGATAAGCTACCGAGGATATTCCACCCATACAGCAGAGCCTGGCTAGTTACCTTGATGTATGTGTGTGTCTGGGTGTGACTGCATATGTCTGTATTTGACTGTATATGTCAATGTGTGCACATGTGTGTGTTCAATTTGTATATGTCTGAGTATCTGTGTATGTCACTGTGAACATGTGCTTGTGTCTGTATATGTGTCTGTGTGCAAGCACATGTGTTCGTGTCTGTATCCATCTCTGTATGTGTAAGTAGATGTGTCTGTCTGTATGTCTGTGTGTATGTTTGTGTACTTGTGTGTGCCTTTGTATTTGTCTGTGTGTATGCATGTGTGTCTATGCATGTATGTATATATCTTTATGTGTCTGTATCTGTCTGTGTGTGCATGTGTTTGTACCTGTGTTTCTGTGGATATGTCTGTGTTTGTATTTGCGTGCATGTATGTGTCTATTTCTGTGTGTCCACCTCTTGGGGAAAAAGAGATGTTTCTACTTATCTACTGAGTCAAGGCAAAAGAAGAGAAATTCATCCAGGGGATCCAAAGGACCGGGGCTACCATGACAAGGAAATGGCTGCCTCTTTTCTAAACACTCTGGCACGAGTGAGCCTGTAGTCGCAGGAGAATGCAGAGACTCTAGCGCACAATGTAAAGAAGGGACACTCAGCACACAACTTATAGAACAGCTTAGAAGATGCAATCAAGTGTACCGATCGGGACCAGGGCCAGAGTCAAAGTACAGTGGGGAAGGTGTGTAGCTTTGTCTATGTGTGTGTATGTGTATGCAACTGTTGATCTATATGTAAGTCTCTGTATCTGTGTATATGTCTGTGTATTCATGCATGTACACATGTCTGTGTATATGGCTCTGTGTCTATATGTCTGAACATGAGCATTTGTGTCTGTGTATAAGCCTGTGTGTCTTCTTTGTGTGTATGTTTGTGTGCGCATGTTTCTGTGTGACTATGGGTATGCCTGTGTGTGCATGGGTGCGTTGTGCATTTCTGTGTGTCTGTATGTCTCTGTGAGCATGTGTCTGTGTATATGTGTGTGCACAAGGGCATGCCTGTTTATATGTGTCTCTGGGTGCATGTCTGTAAATCTATGTGGTGTATATGTGTGCATCTGTGTATATATCTGTATGTGATGTGTGTGTTTTGTTTTGTTGTTCATGTGTCTGTGCACATGTGTAATGTGTCTATATATACACCTGTGTGTCTCTGTATATGTCTGTGCATCTTTGTGTCTGTGTGTACCGCCCAGCATCCGTGGGTGAGCATGTGCATGTGTTGTGTATGTCTGTGCATGTCTGATTCTCTATGTATATGTCCTTGTGTATGTGAATGTTTGTTTCTCTGTGTCTGTGTATATATCTGTGTTTCTGTGTATATGTCTGTGTGTAACTGTGTGGCTGAGTCTGCGTGTCTATCTATGTATCTGTGTGTAATGTGTGCTCTTAATATGCCTGTCAGTCTGTGGATATGTTGTGTGTGGGCGCACTTGTGTCTGTATATGTCGTGTGTGTCTGTGTGTGCATGTATGTCGCTGAGTATCTGTTGTGTCTATATGTCTGGTATATTTGTGCACATGTATGTGTCTGTGTGTGCCTGTCACTGTGTCTGTATATATATATTTGTGTGTCTCTGGATGTGTGTCTGTATGTCTATCTGTGCCTGTGTACATATTCTTGTCTGTGCATGTATGTGTGTATGTGTGTCTGTGTCTGTATGTAATACATATATACATACATGTGTATATATACATAATTGTGTGTCTGTGTGTCAGTGTGTGTGCATGTGTGTGTGTTTGGATATATGTGTGTCTGAATCTGTGTGCATGTCTGTTCTGTGTCTGCATGTACATATATCTGTATATGTCTGTTGTGTTTGTGTGCATGTTTGTGTCGGTTTATATAGCTCTGTGTCTGTCTTGTGTGTAAGTGTAGGCATTTGTGTATAATTCTGTGTATTTGTGTGTCTGTTTATGCTGTGTGTGTCAGTGTTTTTGTGTGTGCATCTATGTCTGTGTATAAGTGTGTGTCTGTATATGCCTGTGTAAGTGAGCACATGTGTGTATGCCTATGTTTTTCTGTGTATGCCAATTTTTATGCAGGCGAATGTTGTGAATGTGTATAAGTTTGTGTTGTGATGGTGCTCATGTGGGTGTGTCTACATACGTGTCTTTATATATACCAGAGTGTTTGTGTATATCTGTGTATATGTATGCTTATGTATGAGCATATATGTGTGTCTGTGTACATGGCTTTGTGTGTCTTTGTGTCTGTGTCTCTTTGTTAGTGTGTGGATATGTGTACGTAAATATGTGTGTCTGTGTACGCATGTGTCTGTATATGTCTGTTGCATATTTGTCTGTGTGTGGTTATGTATATATCTGTGTGTCTGTGTATATGTCTGTTTCTGTGTGCACATGTAGCCTATATGTGTGTGTCTTCATAACTGTGTGTATCTGTGTGCACTGGGTATTTCTATGTGTATATATTTTTATGTCTGTGTGTCTGTCTATATCTGTATATAGGTCTAACTGTGCTTGTGTGTTTGCGTATGTGTGTCTGTGTATATGCCAGTGTGAATGTGTCATTCTGGTCGTGCTTATGTATATGTGTGTCTAAGTATGTGTGTGTTTTTTGTGTCTACATGACTATTGTGTGTGCATGTGTATTTAGTCAGTGTATATGTCTGTGTATGCACATGTGTCTATGCACATGTGTGTGGCTGTGTATATGTTTTTTGTGTCTTTGTGTGTGAATGTTGTGATCGTGGTATAAGTTTGTGCTGTGACTGTGTTGCATATGAATGTGTCTGTGTATATGTCTATGTGAGTCTGTATCTCTGTGTGTATTATGTGTGTCTTCGTAGATGCCTGTGTGTATCTGTGTGCATTGGGTGTGTCTGTGTATAGATTGTATGTCTAAGTCCATGGCTGTGTATATCTGTGTTCTTCTGTATGTGTGCATGTTTCTGTTTCTGTGTGTAGCCTTTGTCTTTGTATATGTATCACTGTCTGTCAAAGTCTCTATGTGTCAATGTGTGTGCACACGTGTCGTATATATGTCTGTGTGTACAAATGTGCCTGTGTGCATATGTGCAGCTCTTTATATGTCTGTATGTGTCTATGTTTCTTTGTGTCTTAAGTGTCCATGTTGTGATTCTGTGTATGTCCGTGTTGTGGCTGCATGTGTGTCTGTGTGTATATGTCTATGTGAGTCTGTGTAAATCTCTGTGAGTGATTATTTGTGTCATGTGATATGCCTGTGTGTATCTGTGTGTATGCTTTGGGTATGTTTGTGTATGTCTATTTGCATGTCTGTCTATATGTCTGTGTGTGTCTGTGTATATATCTTTGTCATTTTATCTGTGTGTCTATGTATATAAGTGTGTCTTTGTATCTTTGGATGTGTCTGTATGACTTTGTATGTTACTGTGTCTGTGAGCATGTGTGTGTATATATAGTGTCTGTAAGTATATGTGTATGCATGTGTCTGTGTGCATGTATGCACCTGTGTACATGTGTGTCTGTATTTAACTCTGCATGTGTCTGTGTGTCTTGGTATCTGCCTGTATATCTGTGTGTGCATTGGGTGTGTCTGTGTATATATATATTTGCATGTCTGTGTCTGTCTATATGTATTTGTGTTTATGCCTGTGTGGATATGTGCATATGTCTGAGTCATTGTTTCTGTGTGTCTATGTATGTGTGTGTTTATATCTTTGTATGTCTGTGTGATTTTGTGTATTGCCATGTCTGAGCACGTATGTGTATATAGTCTGTATGTATATGTGTCTGCATATATATGCACCTATATATATGTCTGTGCGTATCTGTGTATCACTGAATGTGTCTGTTTTTCTCTGAGTGTATTTCTTCCTTGGTATATGCCTGTGTATCTGTGTACAGGTCTGTGTGTATTTGTGTATCACTGAATGTGTCTGTTTCCCTGAGTGCATGCATGTCTTGGTATATGCCTGTGTGTCGGTGTGTGCACTGGGTGTGTCTGTGTATATTTATTTGTGTATCTGTCTATATGTCTGTGTCTCTGTGTATGTCTGTGTCATTGAATCTGTGTGTTTATGTACATGTATGCATGTCTTTGATTCTATGTATACATCTGTATATGTCTTTGTCTGCGTATGTGTTTCTGCAGGAGTTTGTAACCTGTGTATTGTACATGTCTGTGTGTATTTATATATGTCTCTGTGTTTGCAAATGCGTCTATGCACATGGGTTTGGGTGTGTGAATAAGTCTGAGTTTGTGTGTGTGTGAATCTCTGTGAAATTTATGTATGTGTCTTGTTATATGCCTGTGTGTATCTGTATGTGCACTGGGTGTGTCTTTGTATAATATTAGTGTGTCTGTTTATATCTGTCTATATGTCAGTGTATGTTTGTGTATATGTTCATGTGCACTCCTGTGTGCACGTGTATTATCTCTGTGTCTGTGTATGTGTAATGTGCCTGTGTGTCTATGTATATGTGTGTGTCTGTATCTGTGTATATGTCTGGTGTGTCTGTGTCTCTGTATATGTCTGTTTGTGCATGTGTCTGTGCGCATGTGTATCTGTTTATATGTCTCTGAGTCTCTGTGTGTATCTGTCATTATGTGTGTCTTCACATATGCATATGTATATATCCGTCTATGCACTGAGTGTCTGTGTATGTGTCTTGTCTATGTCTGTGTGTGACCATTTGTGTGTTTGTGTGTCTGTGTATATGTATATGTCTGTGTCACTGTGTCTGTATATCTATGTATATATCTTTCTGTGTATGCGTGTATGCCTTTGTGTCTCTGTCAGTATGCGCACATGTGTGTGGATGTCTATGTCTGTGGATGTCAATTTTTGTCTGTATGTGTACATGTGTGAGTCTGTGCATAAATCCGATGTTACTGTGTGATGTGTGTCTGTGTGTCTGTGTATGTGTATGGTTACGTGTGTTTCTTGGTATATGGTTTTATGTATCTCTGTTCTGTGTGTATGTCAGTACGTGTGTGTGCGTCTGTGTACATGTCTGTATCTCTCTGTGCCCATGTTGTGAGTCTGTGTAAAAGACCATGTGGTAACTGTGTTGCAAGAGAGTATGTATCTGTGTATGTGTCTGTATCTCTGCCCATAATGATGGATGTTTTGGTATATGCCTGTGATTCTTTGTATGCAATGGGTGTGCCTGTGTATATAAATTTGTGTGCCTTCGTGTGTCTGTCTATATTTGTATATCTGTGTATATTTTGTGTTTATATGTCTGTGTTTCTGAATATCTGTGTCATTGTGTCTTTGACCCTATGTACACATGTCTCTGTGTCTGTGTATAGGTGTCTTTGTCTTTCTGTGTTAGTGTGTATGCATTTGTTAGTGTGCATGTGTATGTGGCTGTCTATATCTGTGTCTATATGTATTTGTGTCTGTTTGTGTGCATGTTGTGATTCTGTGCATAAGTCCATGTTGTGATTGTTTGGCATGGGAGTATGTGTCTCTGTATGTGTCTCTGTGTCTTTGTCTCTCTGTGTTAGTGTGTGTGTTTCTGTGTATGTCTGTGTATGCATGTGTGACTATGTATATGCCTGTGTGTGTGCAAATGTGTTGGTGCGCATGTGCATGTGGCTGTGTGTATCTGTATATTTCTGTGCACGGGCATGTTGTGAATCTGTGCAGAAGTCAATGCTGTGACTGTGTGTTATGGGAGTGTCTAGGTACACGTCTGTGTGAGTCTGTAAGATTATATGTCTTTTAGTATGTCTGTTTTTCTTTGTGTGGATTGAGTGTGTCTGTGAATATGTATTGTGTTTCTATATGTGCCTGTCTAAATGTCTTTGTGGGTCTGTGATGTCTATGTACATGGCATTTTGTCTGTGTATGTCTGTGTCTGTATGTTCACATGCTGTGAATCTGTGTTTAAGACTGTGTTGTGACTGTGCTGCATATAGGTGTGTTTATATGCCTGTATGAGTCTGTGTATCTATGTGTGATTATCTGTGTCTTGGTATATGCCAGTGTCTATCTCTGTGTGCATTAGGTATGTCTATGTGTGTGTATATCTCTGTGTGTCTGTGAGTCTGTATGTTGGTGTGTGCACATATTGTATATGTTATTGTGGGGAGCACTGTGAGTGCATGTGGCTGTGTCAGTGTATATATATATTTGTCATTGTGTGTCAGTCTATACGTCTGTGTATATGTCTGTATTCATGTGTCTTTGTGCATGTGTGTCCGTGTAGATAGCTGTGTGTCTCTATGTATATGTATTTCTATATCTGTGTGTCTCTGTGTATGTCTGCATTGTTGTGTATGTGAGCATGTGTCAGTGTGTCTATGTATATGTCTCAGTCTCTGTGTGTGATTACGTCTATGTCTATGTACTTCTCTATATGCTTTATGTGTCTGTGTACACGTGTCTATGTGTCTTGCACATTTGAATGTGTATATGTCTGTGAGAGCATATGAGTATGTCTGTATGTGCATATATTTGTGTCAGCATATATGTATGTGTTTATGTCTCTGTGTGCACACTGGTGTGTGTCTGTGTGTATGTCTATACTTCATGCCGTGTCATTATATATGTCTGTGTGTCTGAGTCTGTCCATGTGTATATGTCTGTGGGTCTGTCTGTATGTGTGTGCATGTGTGTGTTTCTTTGTGTATGCCTATAAGCACAAGTTGTGTCTTACGTCTCTCTGTCTAAATGTCTTTGCCTGTGTCTGTGTGTGCATGTGTTTTCCTCTATATATGTCTCTGTGTGGACTTTTTATGTGTCTGTGTATATGTATGTATGTACATCTCTGTGTGCATCTCTGTGTGCATGTGTTTACATATTCCTGTGTATATATCTGTGTGTTAATGTGTGACTATATGTGAATATGTCTGTGCCTATGTCTCTGCTTGCATTTGTGTTACTCTGTGACTGCGTATGTCTGTGTATCTGTATGCAGTTCTTTGTGTATATATCTGTGTCTCTTTGTATGTCTGTGTGCTTGTGTTTGTCTGTATATGTATCTGTAAATGTGTCTGTATGTCTGTGTGTGCATGTATTGATCTGTCCATCTCTCTGTTTCTGTCTATATGTCTCTGCGTGTTCATGTATTTGTGTGTATATGTCTGTGTGTCTCTTTCTGTGTGCATCTGTGTGTTATCTGTCATGTATTTGTTTTTGTGTATATGTATGTGTGTCAAAATATCTGCGTGTGAATCTGTTTTCTGTGTGTGTCTGTTTATGTCTGTGTGTGTGGATGTGTGTCTGTGCCTATGTATATGTCTGTGTCTGTAAAAGTGCATGTGTGCAAATCCGTGTGTCTACGTATATTTGTGTATGTGTTTATGTCTATTTGTGTACATGCATCTGTCTATGTAAATGTCTAGGTGTGTCCCTGCATGTGCATGTATGTGTCTGTATGTATGTGTCTGTGTCTGTACATATGTCTGTGTGTGCTTCTGCTTGTGTGTCTATGTACACCATGCGTGTCTCTGTGTGCCTATGTATGTCTATATGCATGTGCTTCTCTGTCTATGTTTGTGTGTCTCTGAGTGTTTCTGTGATTTTGTGTACATGTGTGTGCCTGTGTATATGTATGTGTTTGTATTTCTGTGTGTGCACTGGGTGCACGTCTGTGTTTATGTTTATGCGTATCTGTTTACATATGTCTGTGTATCTGTGTATATATGTGTGTCTGTGTCTTTGTGTCTGTATGTGCATATCTGTTTGCATATGCTTTGTGTCTATGTATATGCATGCGTGCATGCATGTGTGTGAAGATATGTTTGTGTCTCCATGTGCAAGCATGTGTTTGTATATCTTAAGTATGTCTGTGTGTGACTGTGTGGCTATGTGTGCATATGTGTATATGTCTATATATATGTGTTGGCTCTTTATGTGTGAGTCTGTGAGTGTGTATCTCTGCTGATGTGTGATGATGTGTGTGCTTTGGGTATGTGCCTATGTATCTGTGTATGCAGTGGATGTGCCTGTGTCTATATGTATGTGTTTAACTGTCCATGTGTCTGTGCATATGTTCATGGGTGTGTCTCTATGTGTGCATGTGGTTGTGTGCCTATGTATATGTCTGTGAGTTTGTATGCATATGTGTGTCCATGCATATGGATGTGGGTATGTCTATGTGCACTGTGTGTGTCTGTATATGTCTGTGTATCTGTATGTCTTGTTCTATGTCTATGACTGTGTCTGTGTATGCTTGCATGTTTTGGTATATGTATGGTTCTGTTTAGGTTTGTGTGTGTATGTGTGTATGCAGTGTGTGTGAATCTGTACCTGTGTGTTTGCGGGGGGCCCACAAAACCACTCTCCAGCCCATGGAGGTGGCCCTAGGGTTCATAGGTGCAAGGAGGGACCAACTGAATTAGCACAAGACACAAGAGACAGAATGCTGTTTAGATACAGAGAGAAAAAGGGACAGACTTTATTGGGGGTAATCAGGGTATATATCCATTAGTAAGGCAGTTACGCAAAAGGTCGTGCCCATATATGTTTAGGAAGGTTTGTTTTCACATATCATGCATAAAGTTTATGTACATCTTGTACCAGACACGAGGTGGTTACACAAAGGGCCATGTCCATATGGCTTACCAGACACAAGGTAGTTACACAAAGGGTCATGTCCATATGATTTACAAAGTTTATATGTATCACGTACCAGACACGAGGTAGTTACTTCTTGTTATTACTGACAGCCATGATAGATGTCCTCAGTATAACCATACATCAAGATAACTATACATAGCACTGGCTTTGCCTGCCATGGGGTCACGTAGGTCAAGATGACCATACCTAGCAGAGGCATGTAGGCCCTTGGTCAGTTAAAGGGCCAGCTTCCCACATGTGTTGCTGTGTATATGTCTGTATTTGTATGCTTGTGTATCTGTGGCACTGTAGATACATGTATGTGTGTGTGCATGTGCATGTACATATATCTCTATATATGTACATTTATATGTATCGATGTATGGCATAGCATGTGTTTCTGCGTACATGTGTGTATGTCTGTATGTCTGCATATATTCATATGTTTTGTCTGTATATATGTCCGTGTCCTACTGTATGTGTCTGTGTGCATGTGTCCTATATCTGTGGTGTGTCTTTGCATGTCTGTGTCTATGTCTTTGTGTGTCCATGCATGTATCTCTGCATGTCTGTGTGTAAATCTGTCCTCGTCTCTGTGTGTCTAAGTGTTTATATGCCTATTGTCAGTATACATTTTTGTGTCTGTGTAAATGTCTCAGCATGTATCTGTGTAAATATAAACGTCTCTGTGTATATGCATCTGTGTATATATCTATGTTCGCATATGTCTCAGGGTCTGTGTGTGCACGTGTGTCTATGCACATCTGTATTTATGTCTGTGTTCATGGTGCATGTCTGCATATATCTGTGTGTGTCTGTGTATATATTATCTGTTCTCAGTGTGCGTGCACAGAGGTCTCCATCTACGTGTTCTTGTATATGTCTCTCTGTTATGTTTGTGTGTATGTGTCTGTCTGTGTATATCTATTTGTATTTGTGTGTATATGTGACTGTGTGTCTGTATGTGTGTGTCTGTTGTGTCTCTCTATATGTCCCTCTGTGAATGCTTGTCTGTATGTATGTATAAATGTCTGTGTGTCTGTCAACATGTCTGTGTCTAATGTATATGTCTGTTTTGGATTGTATGATTGTGTCTATGTGTCTAAGAATATATTTCTACATATGTATATGTGTACACTTCTATATCTGTGTGCACATATATACATGTCTGTGTGTCTATACACATGTAGCCTGTGTCTGTATACATGGGTGTCCATCGAAGTATCTTTTGTGTGTGTGCATGTGTCTGTTTTGTGTATGTCTTTGTGTGTTTATATATGTCTGTATGTATGCCTCTGTGTACGTGTTTGGTATTACTGCATCTGTCTATATGTCTGTGTGTGCCTGTGTATGTGTGTGTGCATGTGTATATATTTTTCTCTATATGTCTGTGTCTGTATGCCTATGTTGTATGTCTTCTCTGTGAATGTGTATGTCTCTGTGTGTTCATGTGTGTATCCGTGTACATGTTCTTGTGCCCGTATTTCTATATGTACCAAATAAGTACCATTTTAGGAATTGGATCTTATGTAGATCTATTTTTCCTCCACAGCCAGGAAAGATGTTCTAATTTACTGCAGTTTTATTTGAACCATTTAGTGTTCTTATCTTAGTAAATTAAAGGTCCAACACACTTAAGATATTAAAAATCATCCAAAGCTTTGTGGCACCTAGTAGACTATTTTCACGCCTATGAGGACCTACCTGGAGATGTCAGTCTGACTAGGATGATTCAGGCTCTGTTAGGAACAAAATAGACAAGCAGGGAACAAACACTCTTCTTTGGGTTTTGCATATATATATATATGTATATATATGCATACACAGATATATACACATATACGTATGTCTACATTACTTGGGCTTAGCATGGACCGTGTACAGAGCAGATGCTGACTTTCCGAGTCCCTGCTCCGTGTGATCGCCAGGGTACTCACTTGGCCAGAGTCCCAGCCAAGGTCCCCACGCAGTGTTCACCCGGCCTGTCTCCAGGGTGAGTCTCAGGATTGTGCTGGAGGCCACTGAGCCCAGAACCTGGTGCATGGCAGGCTGACGACGCGAGCAGCGCCAAGCAAGGAAGCCAGCAGCTTCTGGAAGCCACAGGGAACAGCGTTAGTGAAGCAAACCTCCTAGCCCTGGTCACCACTCCCAGTCCTGAAAACTGCTGTGACAGGACTGGGCGCATCCCCTTCTGCTTGGGGTTAATTCCCCCCTGCACTGCCTTTGCATATGGACTTCCTGATGGAATACCCTGAGCACAGAGCCAGGAGTAAGCCTCCAGCACACAGCCCCCAAAGCCAGAAGAAACTTTAAAACTGAAGGGCTTCCAGACAGTGCCCTGAGAGGGGAATATGATGGGGGTGGTCACTTACCATCAGGTAGACAGGGGGGCTCTGCCTGAGGCCAGGACCCACACTGGCCCGGTCTTTGCTCTTTCTGTATTCCAGGTTCTGTGCACGCCATGGGGACCCAGCACCTGGAACATGAAGGAAAGGGCCTGGGGGTGAGTGAGTGCAAGAGGATGCCTCAGTTTCAGCTGCAAGTGGATGTATTTTAGCTATCTCTACTCCACAGACTTTTTAAAAATAGATTTTAGGGGCTGGAGCAACAGCACAGTGCGTAGGGCATTTGCCTTGCTCACGACTGACCCAGGTTTGATTCCCAGCATTCCATATGGTCCCCCGAGCACCGCCAGGAGTGATTCCTGAGTTCACGATCCAGGAGTAACTCCTGTGCATGTGACCCCCCCAAAAAAAACATTAAGTTTTCTATGAAAAACACCATGATTTGCCAAGTTGTTCATCATACATTTGTTCCAGCACCACCAGAACTACCTTCCCTCCACCAAGATCCTCAGTTTCCCTCCCCACGCAGAGTTGCTGAGAGAGCCTCCGTTTCTGTTCCAGCCTCAGGGAGCAGGCCCATGGTTGGGCAGGCTCATCCAACAGTTTTGGCTTCCAGCAAAACTCTGGGCCTTTTTCAGGTCAACAGAGAGTTAGCCACTGTCCATGCAAATATTCTGCCCTAAAGCTTGGACTCAAGGAGGGCTGAGAAAATGGGCAATACCTCTGGCAAATAGCCAGACAGGCACCTGCCAAGAGCCCAATTTCCATTTGAAAGGGGCTGCAGAAAACCCCGCTTACCTTGAAAGTCTGTAGGCCTGGCCCCGCCTTCTGGGTGTGGGCACGGAGGCTCCTATTGGCCGTGCGGAGCGCAGGAGAGGCGGGCCCTGCCGGCCAGGGGCTGCGATAGGTGGGGTGTGCTTGAGTGGCGGCCCAGTGGCCATCGCTGAAAGCCAGGGCGTGTTTCTTGCGGAAAGGGACTCGGTCCCCTAGGGGTAGGGCTTAAAGCGGGGCCAGAGAGGCCGGGTCCAGGCAGTCTGCGTGGGCTCCCAGCAGTTGCGGGAAGGCAGGCACGATGCCCCCAACCCCGGTTCCCCTTGAACATGTCAGTCCGCCCGGGAGTCAGCGACGGGCCAGGGGCTTAGGGCGCAGGCCCCAAAGGTTCCGCCCCAAAACTGGGGCTCTTCAGATGGGCCCGTGACCCCTGCACCCCGGGGAGCCTCAGCCACCTGCTCTGGGCTTGCGGCTACAGTGGTACATTGGCATCCAGCGGGGTGTGTGTGTGTGTGTGTGTATACGTGTGTACATATGCACAGTGAAAAGATTTCAGGATTGTTGCAGCATGGCGACTTGCAGGACTGCATGGTGAAGCACCCTGGGGAGAGGTGTGTGTGTGTGTGTGTGTGTGCGCGCGCACGCGTGTGCGTGTGCGTATGCATATGCGTTCGTCTGTGCACAATGGAAAGTTCAGGATTGGGGGTGTGTGTGTATGTATGCACCTATGCACAATGAAAAGAGTTCAGAATGGTTGCAGAATTGAAGTTGCAGAGTTGAATGGTGAAGCACCCCAAGGAGAGGGGTGTGTATGTGTGTGTGTGTGTGTGTGTATGTGCACGTGCGTGTACACGTATACGCAATGGAAAGAGTTCAGGATTGTTGCAGGATGGCAGTTTGCAGGATTGCATGGTGAAGCATCCTGGGGAGAAGGGTGTGTGTGTGTGCACGTGCATGTGTGCACAATGGAAAGAGTTCTGAATTATTGCAGGATGGCAGTTTGCAGGGTTGCACAGTGAAGCACTCTGGGGAGAGTGGTGTATGTGTGTGTGCATGTGTGTGTGTGCACAATGGAAAGATTTCAGGATATTTGCAGGATTGCATGGTGCAGCGACATGGTGTGTGTATGTGTGTGTGGGTGGGTGGATGGGTGGGTGCGAGCGCATGTACATATGCACAATGAAAAAAGTTCAGGATTATTGCAGCATGGCAGTTTGCAGGATTGCATGGTGAAGCATCCTGAGGAGAAGGGTGTGTGTGTGTGTGCACGTGTGTGTGTGCACAATGGAAAGAGTTCCGAATTATTGCAGGATGGCAGTTTGCAGGGTTGCACAGTGAAGCACTCTGGGGAGAGTGGTGTATGTGTGTGCATTTGTGTGTGTGCACAATGGAAAGAGTTCAGGATGTTTGCAGGATTGCATGTTGCAGCGACATGGTGTGTGTGTGTGTGTGTGTGTGTGTGTGCGCACGCATGAGCGTATGCACATATGCACAATGGAAAAAGTTCGGGATTGTTGTAGCATGGCAGTTTGCAGGATTGCGTGATGCAGCACCCCAGGGAGAGTTGTGTATGTATGTTTGTGTACGTGTTCATAATGGAAAGAGTTCAGGATTGGTGTGTGTGTGTGTGTGTGTGTGCATGTATGCAGAATGGAAAGATTTCAAGATTGTTGCAGGATGGCAGTTTGCAGGTTTGCATGGTACAGAGCCCCAGAGAGGTGTGTGTTTGTATGTGTGTGTGTGTATGCACAATGGAAAGAGTTCAGGAATGGTGTGTGTGTGTATGTGTGCCCGCGCATGCGTGTACTCATATGCACAATGGAAAAGGTTCAGGATTGTCCCAGGATGGCAGTTTGCAGGATTGCATGGTGAAGCACCCTGGGGAGGGATGTGTGTCTTTGTGTGTGCATGTATGCACAATGGAATGAGTTCAGGATTACTGCAGATGGGCAGTTTTCAGGGTTGCATGTTGCAGCACCGCTGGGAGAGGGTAATATCGATTATATATATGCAGCCTCGCCCCGGCCAGGCCTGGAGGTCAGGGACCACTGTTTCAAATCTGCTAAAGCATCGACTTTGTTATAGAGACAGTAACATGGAGCTTTAGGACTGCAGCCCCCACCGACCCTGGTGCTGTTGGCAAACTAGGATGCATTCCATTGGGATCTTCGGGAATTCGGATCTTTGAGGTGTTACTTTTTTTGGCATCTGGAATTCTGATCTCAGCAGATGTTATTTTTCTCTACCCTCTCTCCACTGCCCAAAGTTCCATAAAAATCTAGGGAAAATAATAAAATAAGAACGGGGGTGGGGAATACCTTGGGCTTTATCCGTGTTTCCAGTCAAGGGATAAAGATATATGATGTGTTGTTTGTGTGGTATCTGTGTGTCTGTGTATGTCTGTGTTAGACATGTGTGTGTCTGTATGTGTCAGTGTCACTATGCATTTGGCTGTGTGTCTGTATATATCAGTTATCACTCTGTGCATGTGGCTGTGTGTCTGTTTATCTATGTCTGTCTACATTTCTGTGTGAGTTCATGTGTCTGTGAGAATGTGTCAATGTATGTTTGTTTCTCTGTGTGTCTGTGTACATGTTTGTGTATGTGCGTATGTCCATGTGTCTGTAAATGACTGTGTGTGGATATGTGTGGCACATGAGTGTGTTTTTGTGTGTGTTTATCTCAGTGTGTCTTGTCATTATGCCTATTTATATATCTGTGGCTCTATGTGTCAGTATATATGTTAGTGTGCATTTTGATGATGTCTCTATATATCTGTGTCTCTATGTGCATGTGTCAGTATATATGTCTGTGTGTTTCTGTGTGTCTCTGTGTGTATATTTCTCTGTGTGTCTGTGTGTGCCCACATGTGGCTGTGTATATCTCTGTATTGTCTGTGGGTCTACATGTTGAAATATTTCTATGTATGACTGTGTGACTCTCAGATTGTGTAAGTCTGTGTCTGCATGTGTGCATGTGTGTCAGTGTACGTGTCTGTGTTTACACACCTATTTCTATGGTCATTTTTCTGTGTGTGGCTATAAATATGTCTGTGTTTCTGTGTATATGCCTGTGCTTGCATTTTTGTGTCTGTGTGTCTCTGTGTATCTATCTGTGTCTCTGTGCTGATGTCTGTTTATGGTATATGTCTGTTATCTGTGTGTGTACTTATAAATGTATGTTTGTGTATACCTGTGTGTACTTTCTTCATATGTCTGTGCTGGACACATGTTTGAATTTTGTATATGGGTATACATCTGTGTTGGCTGTGAATGTCTCTGTATTTGTGTGCATGTGTGTGTCTTGTATACATGTGTGTCTCTGAGTGTCTGTTTATATATCTGGGTATAAGTGTTCACATGTGTTTCTGTGTACATGTTTGTCTCTGTGTGCATATTTTTCTTGCATCTGTGTGTGCATGTTTTTGTGTGTTTCCGTGTATATGTCTGTGTTTCTATGTGTATAAATATCTGTGTATTTCTGTGTGTGGAGGGGTCTATGTATGTCTATGAGAGTCTACATGTGTGTATATTTCTTTTGTGTGTGCATGCTTACATACCTGTGTTTCTGTGTGTGTTTTTCTATGTTTGTGTATGTATTTGCCTGTGTATATGTCAGTGTATATGTGTCTATGTGTATGCATTTGTGTATATGCATGTGTATATCTGCATGTGTTTGTGCATCTCTCTCTGTGTGTACATTGTATCTACCTGTGCGTGCTGTATATATGCCTGTTTCATTGTGTGTGCATGTGTGTCTACCTCTGTGAGTGTCTATATATTTGGGTGTCTGTGTGCATGTGTGTCTATTGTATATGTCAGTATATATGTATTTTGATGTGTGGATATGTGTGTAACTGTGTCATGTGTATGTCTATATGTGCATGGGTGTCTATATGTCTGTAAATATGTCTGTGTTTGTGTGCATGTCTCTGTGTGTCTGCATGTGTGTTCATCTGTATATATGTATGTGTATGTGTATCTATGTGGTGCACCTGTGGAAGTCTCTGGATGTCGATATATATTATTTAGTGTTTGTGAATACATCTTTTGTGTCTCTGTGTGTGCATTTATGTGTCTATGTGTGACTGTGCATATGTAAGTTACAGTATATGTCTCTGTGTGTGCACATGTGTGTTTCTGTCTACATATTTCTGTGTGTGAGCAAATGTGTCTGTGTATATGTCTGTATGTGTATGCTTGTGTGCTTCTGTGTGATTTTGTATTTGTGTGTAAGCATATATGTCTATATATGTGTGTATATTTGTTGTCTGTGTATATAACTCTGGGTGCATGTTTCTATATTTCTGTGGATATGTCTGTGTTTCTATGTGTGCATATGAGTTCGTATGTATTTATGTCTGTCTTTGTATATCTGTGTGTGCGAATGTGACTGTGTATATGTCTATATGTTCATGTGTGTATCTGGATACGTTTCGTTGTGTTTGTGTACACATGTTGCATTTCTGTGCATGTGCATTTGTATATAAGTCTGTGTGTGTTGGTCTAACTGTATGCATGTGTTTATGTGTGTCTCTGTGTCTATTTATGTGCGCCTCTCTGTGTGCATGTGTTTGTATATAGGTCTGTGAGTTCACACGTGTCTCTGAATATGCATGTGTGCATCAGTGTGTCTGAGTGTTTTTGTGTATATGACTGAGTTTCTGTGTATATGCATGTGTAATTGTCTTTGTATGTGTCTGCTGTGTGTGTGTGTTCATGTGGGTACATAGCTGTGTATCTGTGTGTCTCTGTATGTGCATGTATATGTATCTGTGTAAATGTGTGTATCGTGTGTGCATGTCAGGGTGTAAACCTATGTGTCTGTGTGTTTATGTGTTTAGTGTATCTGCATGACTTGTGCTTCTGTCTATATCTCTATATGTATCTCTGTGCACGTATCTGTGTATATCTGTGTCTGTATGTCTATGTTGCAGGTGTGCATATGTGTACTTGTGTGTACATGTATGTTTATCTATATATGTCTGTGTGTCTCTGTCGTGCATGCTTGTGTCTATGTATGTCTCTGTGTATATATGCCTATGCTGTGTTGCAAATGTGTGTGTATTTGAGAGTGCATGTGTTGTTTAGTCTATTTGTCTTATGTGTGTCTGTATGTTTGTGGGTGTCTATTTGCACGTTGGTGTGTCCATGTTTGCGTGTGTCTGTGTATATGTCCTGTGTGAGTGCATATTGGTTTGTGTGTGTCTGTGTATATGTTCTATTTATATGTCTCTGTGGGAATGTGTGTGTCTATGGATATACCTGAGTCTGTGTATCTGTTTATGTGTGTCTCTGTTGTCTAAGTGTGTACATATTTGTGTGCCTGTTTATATGTTCGTGTGTCTGTATATCTGTGCATCAAGGTGTGTATCTATAACTCTCTATAAGACTGTTTTGTGTCTTGTGTGTAAATGTGGGTGTATTTATGAGTAAATGTTTGTATGAATACTTGTATATGTCTCTGTGTATATGGTTCTGTCTGTGTATATGTGTGTTTCTCTGTATGTCTATATGTTTCAGAGTGTGCATTGTGTGTCCATATCTGTTTGTTTGTCTCTGTATATATTACTGTGTCTGTATGTTCATGTGTTTTTCTATATATATATATATGTTTCTGTATGTCTCTTGTGTGTATGTGGGTGTGGATCTGTGTATATGTCTCTGTGAATCTCTGTGTGCAAATCTGTGTGTATATACATTTGAATTGGGTGCGAGAGTATGTCTGAGTATATTTGTGTCTCTGTTGTGCATGTGTCCACTTTTATATATCAGTGTGTGAATATGTGTGATTCTGTGTGTGCGTGTGTGTCTGACCATATGTGAGTATCCAGTGTATGTGTCTGTGTTCTGTGTGTGCAGGCATATTTATGTATCTCTGTGTATGTCTGTGTGTGCATGTGTTTGTGTCTATATATGTTTGTCTTCATGCATATATGTGTTGTGTGTCTATGTCATATGTTTGTGTGCATACATTTTTGTGTCTGTGTATATACTGTGTTTCTGTAGGTTTTATCTTCTGTGTGCATGTGTGTTCACATGTGTATATATATGCCTGTGTGTGTTGTGTATATAAGCATGTGTGTATCTGTGGGTATATATCTGTGTATTTATGTCTGTGTGCATGTGTGTCTGAGCATATGCCCATATATTTCTGTTGTGTGCTTGTGTCTGGATGTCTTTGTGTGTCTATATGTTCATGTCTGTGTCTGTGTATGTTAATGTGCTCATGTGTTGTGTCCTTGTATATATCTGTGTATATATATGTGTGTGTATATGTGCATGTCTTTATGTTTGTGTCTTGTGTCCTTGTGGATGCCTCTTTGTATATGTCTGAGTCTCTCTGTGTGTACCTGTATATGCGTTTGTGTATATCTCTGTGTGTCTGTAATCATGTCTATGTGTCTATGTATATATCTGCGTACCTATGTGTCTCTGTTTATATATGTGTGTGTCTCTGTGTGTGTGTTTTTTGGGAATATGTCTGATTTTGTGTGTGTCATCTAACTATATGTCTGTGCATATGGGTGTACTGTCTATGTGGGCAGTTTGTGTCGCTGAATGAATGTATCACTTATCACTTAATCACTTAATCCCCGTTATTCATCGATTTATTCGAGCAGGTGCCAGTAACGTCTCCATTCATCCTGGTTGCGTGCTAGCGTAGCCCAATGGTATCTGTTCGTTCTAGGAACATGCAGAGCCTCAAACCGATCATTCAGGGTCTTGACGAAGAAGTCTGACCATCTTATAGGTTGGCGTCCACGTGATCTTTTGATGTCCCGTGGAATCCAATCAGTAATGGATCTAGTCCAGCGGTTGTCTGTAAACCTCATTACGTTTCCAGCCCATCTGATTTTTGATGTCTTGGCAAATGAGACAGCATCCCTGATTCTTGAGCGTTGATGAAGATCAGAACTCCAGATTCTATCTCTCATTTGAATGAATTGTGATATTCCAAGCATAGTTCTTTCGATTCCTCTTTGAGAGACCCGAATAGCGTTCTCATCCAGTTTTCACAGGGTCCAGGTCTCTGAGGCATATGATAATGCAGGAAGAATAGTGGAATCAAAGAGATGTGCTCGTAGCTGGAGGTTCTTTGTCCTTTTAGTTATTTCTTCAATGCTCTTGAAGGCATGCCAAGCTGCTCTCTTCCTCCTGCGCAACTCAGGTGCCAGGTCATTCATCATGTTGATTTCTCGACCTAGATATATATAACTGTTGCATTCGGAGATGGTGGTTTCGTTGAGAGCAAATGGAGCGTCAGGAACAAGGCTGTTTCTCATAAACATTGTCTTCATAAGATTCAGCTGTAGTCCTACCTTTCCACACTCACGGTCAAAGTCGGCCAGCATTTGTGCCGCTTGGCTGATGTTTGGTGTTATTAGAACGATGTCATCAGCAAAGCGGAGGTGGTGTAGTTGCCGACCATCTATCTTCACTCCCATGTTTTCCCATTCTAGTCGTCGCATGATATTCTCGAGGGTGGCACTGAAGAGTTTTGGTGAAATGGTATCACCCTGCCGAACCCCTCTCTTGATATGGATGATTACTTCTTTGTAGAATGGTGAGATCTTGGTAGTGAATCTGCAATAGAGCTCACGAAGGATCCTGATGTATTGAGTTTGTACGCCCTGATTGGCTAGGGCTTACATGACCGCTTCTGTCTCAATAGAATCAAAGGCCTTCTTTAAATCAATGAACGTTAGACAGAGCGGCATCTTGAACTCCCGAGATACCTCAGTGAGCTTGGTTATTGTGTGGATATGGTCGATGGTACTGAATCCTTTTCGGAATCCAGCTTGTTCACATGGTTGTCCTTCATCTAGTGTTCTGCTAATCCTATTCAGGATGACTCGAGTGAATAGTTTGTAGGTGACAGACAATAGGCAGATTGGGCGATAGTTGCCAATGTCGTGGATGTCTCCTTTCTTGTATAGTAGTATAGTCCTGCTGGTTTTCCATTGGGATGGAACCTTGCATTCAGACAGGTAGCGTGTGAAGAGTCGAGCCAATGTATTGATGAGTACTGATGGTAAGTTCTTCAGGTGTTCAGGTCTGATCTTGTCTGGGCCAGATGCTCTTTGTTTCTTTACCGACGAGATGGCATGTTGGATTTCAGAAGGGAGAACATTGGGAACGACATATTCATCATGTGGTATGTGGTATGTGGTCAAGTGGATGTGGCTATTAAAGAGATCTGAGTAGAAGTCATGAGTAATCTTCTCCATTGCCCTTCTGGAAGATGTGATAGATCCATCATGATGTCGGAGGGCAGTCATCTTGGTTTTGTAGTTGGTGAAGGACACGCGGGCATTACGAATGTTTTTCCCAACTTCTGCTGCATCTACCAGTACTGCTGCTCTCCTGTTTTTGAGGTCATCCTTGATGGCTTCTCTGCACTGTTTTGCCAGTTCAGATGTTCGCTTGTGGTTGCCTGAGGCATGTGCCAAGCCACGTTGGCGAATAAGTTCAATAGAGTTCGAAGAAAGACGGTTTTTTGTGGTTGTCTCTCTCTTGGCATTCCTTGCACAATCATGGAGGTGCTGAATCATTCGATCGTATTCCTCATCAATATTGTCAATGACGGCATATTTCCATGTTGCCGCAATAGAGTCAAAGAGCTCCCAGTTGGTGGTTGTTCTGGGAGTCCTCTTCTTAAACCTTGCATTCTTTTCTCCTCGTTCTTGAGGTAGAATTTTGCATGAAGAAAACGGTGGTCTGATCCCGTTTGGAATTTTGGGACAACACCAACATCGGTTAGGCAAAACCGCCAATTGAATATGATGTGGTCTATTTCATTGTGGAACCGTCCATCGGGAGACTCCCATTTTCAACGTTTACATTCAGCCTTTTGGAATTGTGAGTTACCATGGAAGGTTTTGGTTGACATGATGAACTCAGACAGTCTGTCACCCTGTTCCTTCCATTCCAGGCCATGGGTTCCGATGTGGAGTTCATCGACTGATCTTCTTGGTCCTATCTTGGCATTAAAATCACCGACAATGATCTTGTAGAAGGTGTGATCTTTTTAGAACTTCTCTAGCTCCATGTAGAATTTCTCAGTTTCTCTTTCACCATAACTGGATGTTGGTGCATAGACAACAAAGATAGAAACTGCCGGTAGTGAGTCACATTTATTCAACTGTAATCATCCGATTCGGGTTGTTAGGCATTCGAATGAATCAATGCTCGTGACTAAGTTTGTGTTGACAAGGATACCGACACCACCGACGCCTCTTTTATCATATGTTCCAAGGAACAGTTCTTCTCCAGTGTCGAAAACAGCATGATGGGATTGATGTCTTCTCATTTCGGTCAGACCAATGATGTCGTACTTGATCTTTCGCGCTTGTACCATAAGGTCTTCAATGGATGCAGCAGATGCCAGTGTACGAGCATTAAAAGTACAGACAATCATTTTTGTTTTTCTGCGTTTTGGCAGCCTATGTCTGCCTTGGTGTTTTATCAGCCTCTCCTTCCATATCCTTCTCGACTCTGCATATTCAGAGTGTATATGAATGTATATCTGTGTATAAATATAATGTGTCTATCTGCATGTGTCTGTATGTGTCTGTGTGTCTATCTTTACACTATGTTTGTCTTAATGTCTGTGTTTATATCCGTGCATCTGTGCATATGTACATGAGTTTTTGTGTGCTTGTGGGTATGCATGTGTGTATTTGTTTTGGTGTATATGTTTGTGTGTACATTGTGTGCCCTGTTTCGACATTTCTCTGTGTGCCTGTGTATATGATTGTGTGTACATTGTGTATTCTATGTGAACATTTCTCTGTGTCTGTGTATATGTTTGTGTTCGAGAGTGTGCATGTGTCTGTGTATAAGTCTGCATGTGTGGAATTGGTTGTGTGTTTGTGCATGTCTATTTTTGTCCATGTGTGCAGGTGTGTGTCTGTGTGTCTGTCTATGATCATGCATGTGTCTGTGTATATGTGTTTCTTTGTATATGTCTATGTCTGTGTGTCTCTGTGTTTAGATGTGTGTCTGTGTCTATATATGTCTGGGTAAGTGTGTGTATCCTGAACTGTACATCTGTGTATAAGTGTGTATATGTGTGTATACATGTGCATTTGTGTGTCTGCATGTCTGTTATGTGTATACATGCATATCTTTCTGTCCGTGTATGCATGTTTGTGTGTCTTTGTATATATCTCTGTCAGAGGGTGCCTGTGTACATATCTGTATGTATGTTTCTTCTGAATATGTGTCTTTCTCTCTGCTCTGTGAATCTATGTGCACATGTGTGAATCTGTGTATATGTTTGTGTTAGTATGTTGTGATTTCTTTTTCATCATAATGAGATGTTGGTGCATAGACAACAAAGATAGGAACTGCCTGCAGTGAGCCACATCTATTCAAATGTAAATGTCTGATTCAGGTTGTTAGGCATTCGAATGAATCAATGCTCATGGCCAAGTTTGTGTTGACAAGGACACCGACGCCTCCGACACCTCTTTTATTGCATGTTCCGAGGAACAATTCTTCTCCAGTGTCGAAAACGGCATGGTGAGATTCGTGCCTTCTTGTCTCGGTCAGAACAATGATGTCATACTTGATCATTCGCGCTTGAATCATGAGGTCCTCGATGAATGCATCTGATGCTAGCATACATACATTGAAAGCACAATCATTTTTGTCTTCCTTCGTTGTGGCAGCCTAGTTCGGCCTTGAGATTTTATCGGTTTCTCCTTTCTCATACTTCTCAATGCTGCCATGTCGGTGAAGCCTTCAGGGTCAGGTGAATGAGACCCATTGGAGTTACTGGTTTTGGTATATCGAAGACACAAAGGATAGCTTGCTAGGCTCTTACGTGCGGGTGGAATACTCTCCGTAGCTTGCCAGTCTTTCTGAGAGGGATAGAGGATTTTGGGCGACCTCTAATCACCCTCGTAGATGTTACCATATTTGCACCCTATCAAATATGGCACGGCAATTCCGGAAGATGTGTATTTAGTGTCTTGTGATGTGTCGCACGACTGCTTTGCAGCTGCATGGGTTAGGAAAGCGTCCTGGAGTGTGGCAGCGGCTGGGTATTGGAGGTAGTGGAGGTAGTGGAGAAGTTCTATAAAGAAGACCACACCTTCTACAAGATCATTGTGGGTGATTTTAATGCCAAGATAGGACCAAGAAGATCAGCTGAAGAACTTCACATAGGGACCCATGACCTAAAATGGAACGAACAGGGTGAGAGACTGTCTGAGTTCATCATGTCAACCAAGACCATCCATGATAACTCACAGTTCCAGAAGGCAGAATCTAAACGTTGGACATGGGAGTCTCCCGGTGGACGATTCCACAATGAAGTAGACCACATCATAGTCAATTGATGGTTTTGCCTGACCAATGTCACTGTTCCAAAATTCTGAACGGGATTGAACCACCGACTGCTTCGTGCAAAATTCTACTTCACAGGGGGGAGAAAGGGCTGCAAAGTTTAAAAAAAGAACTCCCAGAACGACCACCAACTGGGAACTTTTTGGCACTATTGCAGCAACATGGGAAGATGCCATTGTTGACAACATTAACAAGGAATACGATAGACTGGTTCAGCACCTCCGCAATTGTGTGAGGAATGCCAAGAGAGAGATAACCACAGAAACATGCCTGTCTTCGAAAACTCTTGAGCTTATTTGCCAGCGTGGTTTGGCGTATGCCTCAGGCAACCACAAGCTAACGTCCGAGCTCGCAAAGCAGTGCAGAGACGCAATCAAGGAAGAACTCAAAGAGAGAAGAGCAGAAGTGCTGGTAGATGCGGCAGAAGCTGGGAAAGGTATTCATAATGCCTGCCTGTCCGTCGCCAACTACAAGACCAAGATGACTGCCTCCGATGTCCTGATGGATCCATCACATCCTCCAGAACGGCAATGGAGAAGATTATCCATGACTTCTACTCAAATCTCTTCAATAGCCATGCCCACTTGTCGACATACCAAATTCCACAGGATGGCTATGTCGTTCCCAACGTTCTCCCTTCCAAAATCCAACACAACAATTTGTCAGTAAAGAAATGAACAGCACCCGGCCCAGACAAGGTCAGACCTGAACACTTGAAGAACCTGCCGTCAGTACTCATCAATACACTGGCTCGGCTCTTCACATGCTACCTGTCTGAATACAAGGTTCCATCCCAATGGAAAACCAGCAGGACCGTACTACTTTTCAAGAAGGGAGACATCCATGACATTAGCAACTATCGCCTGATCTGCCTATTGTCTGTCATCTACAAGTTGTTCACTCGAGTCATCCTAAATAGGATTGGCAGAACACTAGATGAAGGACAACCATGAGAGAAAGCCGGGTTCCATAAAGGATTCAGCACCACTGACCGTATCCACACGATAACCAAGCTCGTTGAGGTTTCTTGGGAGTTCAAGATGCCACTCTGTTTAACATTCATTGATTTAAAGAAGGCCTTTGATTCTGTTGAGATGGAAGCGGTCATTGAAGCCCTAGCCAATCAGGGCATTCAATACATCAAGATCCTCCGTGAGCTGTATTGCAAATTCACTACCATACTACAAAGAAGTAATTATTGATGTCAAGAGAGGGGTTCGGCAGGGTGATATCATTTCACCAAAACTCTTCAGTGCCACCCTTGAGAACATCATGCGATGACTGGAATGGGAAGGAATGGGAGTGAAGATAGATGGTCGGCAACTACACCACCTCTGCTTTGCTGATGACATTGTTTTAATAACACCAAACATCAGCCAAGCGGTACAAATGCTGGCCGACTTTGACCGTGAGTGTGGAAAGATAGGACTACAGCTGAGTCTTACGAAGACAATGATTATGAGAAACAGCCTCGTTCCTGATGCCCCATTCGCTCTCAACGGAATGACCATCTGCGAATGCAACAGCTATGTGTACCTAGGTCGAGAAGTCAACATGACAAATGACCTGGCACCCGAGCTGTGCAGAAGGAAGAGAGCAGCTTGGAACGCCTTCAAGAACATCAAAGAAATAGCTAAGAGGACGAAGAACCTCAGGCTCTGGGCACATCTCTTTGATTCCACTGTTCTTCCTGCATTAATATATGACTCAGAGACCTGGGCCATTCGCAAACAGGATGAGACTGCTATTCAGACCTCCCAAAGAAGAATTGAAAGAGCTATGCTTGGAATATCACGTTTCACTCAAATGAGAGAAAGAATCCGGAGTTCTGACATTCATCGATGATCAAAAATCAGGGACACTGTCTCGTTTGCCAAGGTGTCAAAAATCAGATGGGCTGGTCACGTAATGAGATTTAAAGACGACCGCTGGACTAGAGCTGTTACTGACTGGATCCCATGGGGTGTCAAAAGACCGTGTTGGTCACCCACCTACCAGATGGTCAGTCTTCTTCATCAAGATCATGAACGATCAGTTTGTGGCTCTTCATGTTCCCAGAGCGAACAGATGCCATTGGGCTACACTAGCACGTGACAGGGACATATGGAGACGTTAATGGAGCCCGCTCGAGCAAATCGACGACTAATAGGAAGTTAAGTGATTAAGTGATTAAGTATGCTGTGTGTGTATTTGGTACGAGTCTGCGTATATATATCTCTATCTCTGTGTTTCTTAGTGTATGTCTGTCTCTCTGTCTGTGCTGTGTATATATCTCTGAGTGTGCCTGACTGTCTTTGTGTATATCTTTGTGTGTGCATGGAAATATGTTCATGTGTGCTTCTCTGTGTATATCTAAATGTCACTGTGTCTGTGTGTGCATGTGTGTGTGTCTGAATATATGTTTCTGTCTCCTTGTGTATGTTTATATGTATCTGTGCATATGCATGTGTATGCATGTCAGTGTGTGTACATGTCAGTGTATATATATCTATGTGCTTATGTAAATATGTGTCTATTTGTGCATGCATGTGTGTTTGTGTATATCTTGTGTGTGCATGTGTGCATTTCTCTATTGTGTATATGTATGGGTGTATATGTCTCTGCATCTCTGTGTCTATATCTGTACATGTGTGCACGTGTGTCAGTGTGTGTCCGTGTTTTTGTGCATTTGTGTGTCTGTGTATATATATGTGTATGTATGTCTATCTGCATGTTGTGTGCTTCTATATATTGTAAACATATGTTTCTTTATATGTGTGTCTGTGTGTGTTTATGTCTATGTTTGCATATCTGCATGTTTGTGTGTCTGTGTATATGAATGTGTGTGCATGTGTATGTCTATGTATATATTTCTAAATGTATGTCTGTATTACTATGTCTGTGATTGTTTCTGTGTGTGTGCCTGTATATGTCTGTGAATATCTCTATGTATATGTGTGCATATATGTGTATCTATGGGTCTGAGTATGTCTGTGTATATCTATCTGTGTCTATATCAGTCTGTCAATGTGTGTCTGTGTTCTATGCATAATCTGTGTCTCTCTCTGTATGTGTGTGTGTCTGTATGCCGATTCTGTGTGTTTATATATATGTCTGTGTGCTTATGTGTGTGTTGTGTGTGTCTGTGTAGAAGCCTTTGTCTCTGTGTCATTGTATCTATGTATTTTCTGTGTCTTTGTGTCTTTGTATATGTCTGTGTGAGTCTGTGTCTGTATCTCCCTGTGATTATGTATGTGTCTTTGTATATGCCTATATCTCTCTGTGCAGTGGTTTGCCGGTGTATATATGTTTGTGTGTCTTTGTGTGTCTACCTATATGTTTGTGTGTCTATGTATCTCTAGATTTCTCAGTGTGTCTGTCTTTTGTGTCTGTGTATGCATGAGTATGTCTCTGTATATGTCTTTGAATCTATGTATAAATCTGTGTGTCTATGTGTGTGAGTCTGTATGTCTATTTCTGTGTCTCTGTGTGTGCATGTGTGTGATCCTGTGTGTATATGTGTGTAAACTCACACAAATAGGTGGGCACGGCACCCACACGGCGGCGGCTCTATCTCTCCCACCACCCGCGTTCGGTAGTCTCACCCTTCTACCACCCCGGAGAGGTCGATGGCGATGGTCAGGCGGAGGAAGGAACGAGGGCCAGGCTGGTAGGTATTAGTCGTAGTTTATTCTGATTCTCTCCTCATCTGTCTCTCTATCTCTGCCCCCATTCTTCCTCCCCCAGCTACTTCATTCTCCTTCTCCATTCCCCTTCATCCTCCTTCTCTGGAGTCTGGGTTCTGATCCTCTCTGAACTCTCTTCTTCCTTCTGCCTTCTCCCCCAGCCCACTCCTACAGTACAGTTAAAATCCTCTCTCCTCAGGAATTGGGGGAAACAATTACATAGGTGTGGTCACAATCAATAGGGGTGGAGATCAACAGGGGTAGAAATCTTAGCCTCAGGGAAGACCGCTCCTAGGAGGATCCTTCCTCAACAGGAGGACCCACCCTAGAGCAGCATCCCATGGGCGTGCCTCTCCTCTCCTTGTCCGACAAGCATACAAGAATATAAATCATTTTGTATGGGCACAGTAAGAAATATCTTAAACTTATAGAATTGCTCTCCTAGGGCCATCTTGATCTCAGACTACGGTGCTCAGGCCAGATAGTCTTTCCCACCCCTAGCAGGATCCTAGTCTTGTCGTTACCTTTGGATCATGACAGCATTTGTCTATGATCAAACTCTTAACTTATAGTTAAGAATCGTGGCACTTTGGCCTTGCCCATTTCGCTGCCAGGGTAGCTCACTGCTTGCCCTGGGTCCATTCAGTCCCTCGTCGGGACCCTGCTTTTGGGGTGTTAGGAACTAAGGGCAACTGAGGCTTAAGTCGAGAAAGCAGATGCCCAGGAGTGAATAATATTCAAGGCCAATCAAATCCTAAGTTACAAAGCATAATGTTAACGGTCTTTCTGTATCTATACAAAAAGGATATTACTTTAAGGTAAACTATTCATAAGGCATAAGGAGAGGAGAAAGGCAATATTTCACTCATACATATAAAATCATAGATTTCTGGGAAACTGATCTTACAAACTAACAAAGTCTGATTAAGGGGAAAGCTGATTAACTGGGTGGGAGAGCATAGGGAAGACTGTTTACAGATAAACACAATGGAAGTGGAAGTGCTTCAGGAGCACTGAGGTGGGTGTAACCAGATAAAACCTAAGCTTCTTGAAGGACAAAGCAATGTTACCCAACATCATGTCTACTTACTGTGCTTATGTATGTCTGCTGTCTTTGTAAACATGTGTATCTGTATGTTTATGTACATCTCTCTGCATCTCCTTACTTGTCTGTGCATGTATGTGTCTGTGTTTACATATCTGTGTGTCTGAGTGTGAGACTCTTCATGTGCATCTGTGTATATGTCTGTGTCTCTGTGTGTGACTGAGCATATGTATATGTCTGTGTTGTGTGTGTGTCTGTTTCTGTGTGCCTGTATCTGTCTATACATCTGTCTGTGTGTATGTGTATGTCTGTGTGCACATCTCTATGTATGCATGTGTTTGTGTATATGTCTGTGTATGCATGTGTGTCTCTGTTTACAGATGTAAGTGAATAATTGCTGTCTGTGCTTGTATGTCTGTGTCTGAGTCTGTATGCCTTGTGTGTGCATGTGTGTCTATCTGTATATGTGTCTATATGCCTCGCAGTGTGTGCACGTAGGTGTGTGTTGGTGTTTATATCTGTGTGTGTGCAAGTGTGTCTGAATATGTCTGCGTGTGTCTTCATGTCTGTCTGTGCATACGTGTCATATATGTCTGTCTGTGTATGTCTCCATGTGTGGATATGGTTGTTGTCTGTGTGCATGTTTCTTTGTGTTGCTATTTATATGTCTGTGGGTGTCTATGTGTGTGTCTGTCTGCTTGTGTGCATTGTGTATCAGTGTATGGCTGTATCTATCTGTGTCTGTGTACATGCCTGTGCGTGTCTCTGTGTGTTTGTATATGCCTCTGAGTGCCTGTGTATGTGCATGTGTATCTGTTTGTGTCTGTGTGTTTGTATATGTCTGACTGTGTGAGCATGTGTCTGTATCTATAGATACATCTTGTATGTCTGTTTGTACATTTCTATGTTTATTTGTGCTTGTGTGTGCAGTGTGTATATGTCTGTGTCTCTCTGTGTGATATGTATGTTTGTGTGTGCCTGTGTATATGTCCGTGTTTTCATCTATGTGTTTGTATATGTATTTCTGTGTGTCTGCGTGTTCTTGTGTCTGGTTATGCATAAATTTTTGTCTCTTTGGGTCTGTATATGACTGTGTGTCTTTTTGTCTCCATGTGCATGTGTGTATGCACGTGTGTTCGTCTGTGTTTATGTCTCTGTTTCTATGTCTGTGTGTCTGTGTTTTTGTATATATCTGTATGTTTGTGTGTCCATTGGTGGCTGTGTATATGGTGTGTGTGCATCTATGTACATGTCTTTGTATGCACACATGTGTGTCTGTGTATATGTCTATGTGTACCTGTATATGCTTGTGTCTGTATATATCTTTATGTGTCTCTGTGCATTTGGGTGTGTGTCTGTGTTGTGTGTGCATCTGTGTCAGCATATATGTCTCTGTTTGCATGTGTAATGAGTCCATGTGTCTGTAAGTGTGTCTGTGTATAGTCTTTGTGTGTTCTGTGGGGGGTGCATGTACGTGTGCCTGTGTATAAGCCTATGTGTTGCATGTGTGTTGAGTGTGTATGCCTTTATGTCTATATCTGCATGTCTCTGTGAGCATGTGTGTATCTGTGTATATGTCCAATTCTGTGCATGTGCTTATGTGTGGGTATGTCTGTGTGTCTGTGTGTGGCACAGGTATGTTTGTGTGTGTCTCTGGGTATGTGTCTACATCTGTGTAGTGCATGTATGTGTATTTGTATATATATATATATATATATATATCTGTGAATATGTGTTTGTTCATGTGTCTGCATGCATGTGTGTGCTGTATCTAAGTACACATCTGTGTGTCTGTGTCAGTGGTTGCACACATGTATGTGTATGTCTGTTGTGTATGTGCATGTTTATGTGTCTGTGTCTATATATACCTGTGTCTGTGTATGTCGATGTGTCTGTGTTATTTTTGTATATATCTGAGTGCAGTGTGTGCTAATTATGTCTGTGAGAATGCACGTGCGTGAGTAGATATATGTCGTGTCTGTGAATGTATGTGTCTATTTCTGTTGTCTCTTGTATGTGTGCACATGTGTGTGTCTGTGTATATTTCTATAGGTGTGTGAATGTATGTGTCTATTTCTGTTGTCTCTTGTATGTGTGCACATGTGTGTGTCTGTGTATATTTCTATAGGTGTGTTTATGTGTGTGTTGCTCTGTCCATGTGTTCTGGACATGTGTTTGTATGCCTGTGTGTGTCCATGTATATGTCCTTGTAGTCTGTGTGTGTTCTGTATCTCTGTATGTACAGGTATCTAAGTATACAGTGTGTGTCTCTGTGTGTCTGAGTATATGTCTGTGTGTCTCTACGTGTGTCTGTATGGGTCTCTCTGTGTTTCTGGACATCTCTGTTAGTGTGTGCACGTGTGTCTGGATATATGCCTGTGTATGTTTGTTTCTTTGTGTATGTCTGCTCTGTGTATCTGCATGTGTCTCTGTCTATGTATACACATCTGTGTGTGGCTATGTGAGTCCCTGTATATGTCTAGTTTGTTTGTGTGCATGGTTAAGTGTGTCTGTGTATGTATGTGTTTATCGGTATGACTTTTTGCACATAAATGTATGCATCTATGTATAACTCTCTATGTGTATGTCTCTGTATATCTCTGTGTATATTTTTCTGTGTATGTTTGTTTCTTTGTGTATGTCTGCTCTGTGTATCTGCATGTGTCTCTGTCTATGTATACACATCTGTGTGTGGCTATGTGAGTCCCTGTATATGTCTAGTTTGTTTGTGTGCATGGTTAAGTGTGTCTGTGTATGTATGTGTTTATCGGTATGACTTTTTGCACATAAATGTATGCATCTATGTATAACTCTCTATGTGTATGTCTCTGTATATCTCTGTGTATATTTTTCTGTGTATATGTCTGTATGCATTATCTTGTGCATCTATGTTTAGCTCTCTATATATCTGTGTCTGTGTATATGTCAATTTTTGTCTCTGAGTGCATGTTGTGAGCTTGTGTATAATTTCATTTTGTGACTGTGCTGCATGAGGGACTGTGTCTGTGTATGTCTATGTGAGTCTGTATCTGTGACTGTGTGTGCATGTGTGTGTATATGTCTGCATGTGTCTGTGCGTCTGTCATGTCTATGAATGTCTGTGTATGTCCGGGTGTGTGCTTGTGTGTGTGCATGTATGTGTCTATGAAAGTATCTTTGTGTCTCTGTGTATATTTCTAAAAGATTCTGTGTGTTTGTGTGTGAACTCTCTCTGTATGTCTGCGTGATCTCTGTGTGCATGTGTCTGTTTGTCTTTGTGTGCCTTTGTATACGTCTGTGTGTTTCTGTGTATATGTCTGTGTGTGCATCTCTTTGTATATATCTGTGTCTGTGTCTATATGTCTGCATATGTCTGTATGCCTGTACATGCTTCTGTGTGTCTATGCAAATATCTGTGTATGTTTCTGTGTGTCTGTATCTTGCTGTGTGCTTGCGTGCATATATACGTTGCCTGTATATGTCTCTGGGTGCATGTGGGTGTGTCTGTGTACAGGTCTGTGTGTGTCTGTGTCTATGTCTCTGCTTGCATGCATATGTTTGTCGGATTATGTCCTTGTCTGTGTGTCTGTGTGTCTGTTTTTGTGTAAATGTATGTATTAGTATGTTTGTGTGTGCATATGTGAATGTGTGTAGCTATGTGTATACCTGTGTGTACGTGTATGCAACTGTCTGTCTAGATCTCTATATATGTCTCTGTTTCTGTGTATTTGTCTGTGTGTTCATGCATGTACTTATGTCTGTGTTTGTTTCTGTGTCTATATGTGAGTGTGAGCATTTGTGTCTGTGTGTAAGTCTGTGTGTCTTCTGTGTGTGTACGTTTGTGTGCGCATGTGTCTGTGTGACTATGGATATGACTGTGTGTGCATGTGTACGTTGTGTGTATCTGCCTGTGTGTCTATCTGTATGTCTCTGTGAGCATGTGTGTGTCTGTGTATATGTGTTTGCACAGGGGCATGTCTGTTTATGTGCATCTCTGGGTGCGTGACTGTAAATCTGTGTGGTGCACATATGTGCATCTGTGTATATATCTGTATGTTGTGTGTGCTTTATGTATGTATCTGTTCATGTGTCTGTGCACATGTGTAAGGTGTCTGTATATATCTGTGTCTCTGTGTGTCTGTGTATATGTCTGTGCATATTTGTGTCTGTGCATGCCTCCCTGTGTCAGTGGGTGAGCAAGTGTATGTGTTGTGTATATGTCTGTGTATCTCTGATTATGTATTTATCTGTTGTGTATATGAATGTTTGGCTCTCTGTACCTGTGTATATATATCTGTGTATATGTCTGTGTGTAACTGTGTGACTGAGTCTATGTGTCGATGTATATATCCGTGTGTAATGTGTGCTCTTGACATGCCTCTGTCGGTCTATGGATATATTGTGTGTGCACACTTGTGTCTGTATATGGCGTGTGTGTGCATGTATGTGGCTGAGTGTATGTCTGTTGTGTCTATATGTCTGGTATATTTGTGCACATGTATGTGTCTGTGTGTGCCTGTCATTGTGTCTATATATATATTCGTGTGTCTCTGGGTGTGTGTCTATATGTCTATCTGTGCCTGTGTATATGTTGTTTGTGCATGTATGTGTGTGTCGGTGTCTATATATAATACATATCTATATACATGTGTATACATACATAACTGTGCCTGTGTCTGTGTGTGTCTGTCAGTGTGTGTGCATATGTGTGTGTTTGGATATATGTGTGTGTCTGAATCTGTGTGTATGTCTGTTCTGTGTCTGCACCTACGTGTGTCTGTATATTACTGTTGTGTTTGTGTGCATGTTTGTGTCAGTTTATGTAGCGGTGTATATGTCTTTTTGTGTGTAAGTGTAGTCATCTGTGTATAATTCGTGTATTTTTGTGTCTGTATATGTTGTGTGTCAGTGTTTTTGTGTGTGCATCTATGTCTAAGTGTGTCTGTATATGCCTGTGTATGCGCGCACATGTGTGCATGGCTGTCTATACGTCTATGTTTGTCTGTGTATAAGTCAATTTTTATGTGTGCGAAAGTTGTGAATGTGTATAAGTTTGTGCTTTGATGGTGCTGCCTGTGAGTGTGTCTACATACATGTATATATGCCAGAGTGTCTGTGTGTATCTGTGTCTATGTATGCTAATGTATGTGTAAATATGTGTGTCTGTGTACATGACTTTGTGTCTTTGTGTCTGTGTCTCTGTGTTAGTGTGTGGATACGTATATGTGAATATGTGTCTGTGTATGCATGTGTTTGTATGTCTGTTTGCACATTTGTCTGTGTGTGGTTATATATCTCTGTGTGTCTGTGTATATGTCTGTTTCTGTCTGTGTGCACATGTTGTGAGCCTATATATATGTGTGTGACTTCACATATGACTGTATCTGTGTACATTGGGTATCTCTGTGTTTATATATTTTCATGTCTATGTGTCTGTCTATATCTGTGTGCTTGTGTTTGCATATGTGTGTCTGTGTATATGCCTGTGAGAATATGTCAGTGTCATTGTGGTTGTGTCTATGCATATGAGTGTCTAGGTATGTCTGTGTTTTTGTGTGTCTATATGAGTTTCGGTGTCTGTGCATGTGTGTGTATATTTAGTCAGTGTATATTGTCTGTATGCACAAGTGTCTATGCACAAGTGTGTGACTGTGTATATGTCTTGTGTGTGTGCATGTTGTGATTGTGGTGTAAGTTCGTGTTGTGACTGTATTGCATATAAATGTGTTTCTGTATATGTCTATGTGAGTCTGTATCTTTGTGTGTGATTATGTGTGTCTCTTCGTAAATGCCTGTGTCTGTATCTTTTTGCATTGGGTGTGTCTGTGTATATATTATATGTCTAAGTCTGTGGCTGGGTATATCTGTGTTCTTCTGTATATGCACATGTTTGTGTGTCTGTGTATTGCCTGTATCTTTGTATATGCATCACTGTCTGCCAATGTCTCTATGTGTCAATGTGTGTGCACACATCATATATATGTCTGTGTGTGCAAATGTGTCTGTGCGCATATGTGCGGCTGTTTATATGTCTGTCTGTGTCTATGTCTCTTTGTGTTTCTGTGTGTCCATGTTGTGATTCTGTGTATGTTCGTGTTGTGGCTGCACTGCATGTGTGTCTATGTATATGTCTATGTGAGTCTGTGTAAATCTCTGTGAGTGATTGTGTCTTGTTATATGCCTTTGTGTATCTGTATGCATGCTTTGGGTACGTTTGTGTATGTCTATTTTCATTTCTGTCTATATGTCTCTGTGTGTCTGTGTATATATCTGTCATTGTATTTGTGTGTCTATGTACATATGTGTCTTTGTATCTTTGTATATGTCTGTGTGACTTTGTGTTTTGCTGTGTCTGTGACATGTTTGTATATATATATATATATAGTCTGTAAGTATATGTGTATGCAAGTGTCTGTGTGCATGTGTGCACCTATGTATATGTGTGTATGTGTTTATCTCTGCATGTGTCTCTGTGTGTCTTGGTATCTGCCTGTATATCTGAGTGTGCATTGGTGTGTCGGTGTATATATATTTGCATGTCTGTGTCTGTCTATATTTGTTTATGCCTGTGTGAATATGTGCATATGCCTGTGTCATTGTGTCTGTGTATCTATGTATGTTTTCTTTGTATCTTTGTATATATGTCTGTGTGATTTTGTGTGTTACCGTGTCTGAGCACGTGTGTGTATATAGTCTGTATGTATACATGTATGCATGTGTCTACGTATGTTTGCACTTGTGTATATGTCTGTGTGTATCTGTGTATCAATGAATGTGTCTATGTTTCTCTGAGTGCATGTGTGTCTTGGTATATGCCTGTGTATCTCTGTGTGCACTGGGTGAGTCTGTGTATATTTGTGTGTCTGTCTATTTCTGTATCTCTGTGTGTATCTGTGTCACTGAATCTGTGTGCTTATGTACATATATGCGTGCCTTTGATTCTCTGTATATATATGTGTATGTCTTTGTGTGCATATGTGTTTCTGCATGAGTCTGTAACCTGTTTGTTGTGCATGTTTGTGTGTATTTATATATGTCTCTGTGTTTGGAAATGTGTCTAAACATGGGTCTGTGTCTGTGAATAAGTCTGAATTTGTGTGTGTGTATTTCCTGTGAAATTATGTATGTATCTTGGTATATGCCGGTGTGTATCTGTATGTGCACTGGGTGTGTCTTTGTATATGTATTTGTGTTTCTGTATCTGTCTATATGTCTGTGTGTCTGTGTATGCTTGTGTTTATGTCCATGTGTACTTCTGTGTGCACATATGTGTCCTCTCTATGTCTGTGTATGTCCGTGTATTTCTGTATTGTCTTTGCCTGATGTCTATGTACATATGTGTGTGTCTGTATCTGTATATATGTCTGGTGTGTCTTTGTGTATCTCTGTATATGTCTGTTTGGGCAAGAGTCTGTGTGAATGTGCGTGTATGTGTTTATATGTCTCTGAGTCTCTGTGTGTATCTGTGTCATTATGTGTGTCTTCACATTCGCATATGTATGTTTCCATCTATGCACTGGGTGTCTGTGTATATATGTGTCTGTCTATGTCTGTGTGTGCTCATTTTTGTGTTCATGTGTCTGTGTATATGTATATGTCTGTGTCACTGTATCTGTGTATCTATGTATATACCTTTCTGTCTGTGTATGTCTGTGTCTTTGTGTGCTTTTGTGTCTCTGTCAGTGTGCGCGCATGTGTGTGTGGATGTCTATGTCTGTGGATGTCAATTTTTGTCTCTGTGTGTATACATGTGTGAGTCTGTGCATAAATCCAATGTTACTGTGTGACATGTGTCTGTGTGAGTCTGTGTATGTGTGTGGTTACATGTGTTTCTTGGTATATGATTTTATGTATCTCTGTGTGTATGTCAGTACATGTGTGCGCATCTGTGTAACTGTCTGTGTCTGTCTGTGCCCATGTTGTGAGTCAGTGTAAAAGACCACGTTGTGGCTGTGTTGCAAGTGGGTACGTATCTGTATATGTGTCTGTGTGTATCTCTGCCCATGAGTAATGATGTATGTTTTGGTATATGCCTGTGATTCTTTGTATGCAATGGGTGTGCCTGTGTATATAAATTTGTGTGCCTTCGTGTATCTGTCTATATATATATCTGTGTATACTTTGTGTGTATATGTCTGTGTTTCTGAATATCTGTGTCATTGTGTCTTTGACCCTATGTACATGTGTCTCTGTGTGTGTATATATGTCTGTCTTTCTGTGCTAGTGTGTACGCATTTGTTAGTGTGCATGTATATGTGGCTGTCTATGTCTGTGTCTGTATCTATGTCTTTGTGTCTGCTTGTGCGAATATTGTGAGTCTGTGCATAAGTCCGTGTTGTGATCGCTGAGCACAGAAGTATGTGTCTGTGTGTCTTTGTCTCTCTGTGTTAGTGTGTGTGTTTCTGTGTATGTCTGTGTATGCATGTGTGACTGTGTATATGTCTCTATGTGTGCAAATGTGTTGCGCACATGTGCATGTGGCTGTCTGTGTGTTTCTGTATACATCTCTGTGTGTGCATGTTGTGAATCTGTGAAGAAGTCAATGCTTTGACTGTGTGGCATCAGAATGTCTACGTATATGTCTGCGTGAGTCTGTGTGATTATATGTCTTTTAGTATGTGTGTTTTTCTTTGTGTGCATTGAGTGTGTCTGTGAATTTGTATCATGTGTCTCTATGTGACTGCCTAAATGTCTGTGTGGATCTGTGTTGTCTGTGTACATGGCATTGTGTCTGTGTATATCTGTTTGTGTCTGTGTGTGCACATGTTGTGAGTCTGTGTATAAGATTGTGTTGTGACTGTGCTCCATGTTGGTGTGTTTGTTTATACGCCTGTGTGAGTCTGTTTATCTGTCAGTAATTATCTATGTCTTGGTATATGTCCATGTATATCTGTGTGCATTCTGTGTATACACACATATGTATATATATATATATATTTGTATATCTGTGAGTCTATGTGTCTGTGAGTGCACATGTTGTGTATATCATTGCGTTTAGCACTGTGAGTGCATGTGTTTGTGTGTCAGTGTATATATCTGTATTTATCATTGTGTATTAGTCTATACATCTGTGTATATGTCTGTATTCATGTGTCTTTGTGCATGTGTGTGTGCCCGTATATAGCTGTTTCTCTATGTATATGTATTTCTCTATCTGTGTGTCTCTGTGTATGTCTGTATTGTTGTGTATGTTAGCATATATGTCTTTGTGTGTCTGTATATGTCTCTGTCTCTGTGTGTGATTATGTCTATGTCTATGTATTTATCTCTGTGCTTTATGTGTCTTTGTACACGTCTCTGTGTGTCTTGCACATTTGAATGTGTGTATGTCTGTAGTGTATATGAGTATGTCTGTATGTGCATATAGTTGTGTCAGCATATATGTATGTGTTTATGTCTCTCTGTGTACACTGGTCTGTGTCTGTGTGTATGTCTATACTTCATACCGTATCATTGTATATGTCTGTGTGTCTGAGTCCATCCATGTGTATATGTCTGTGTGTCTGTCTGTATGTATGTGTTTGCATGTATGTTTTTTTGTGTATGCATATAAGCACAAGCTGTGTATTGAGTTTGTCTAAATGCCTCTGCCTGTGTCTGAGTGTGCATGTGTTTTTCTCTATATATGTCTCAATGTGGGCTTGTTTATGTGTCTGTTTATATGTATGCGTGTGTACATCTCTGTGTGATTCTGTGTGTCTATGTCTGTGTGTGCATGTGTTTTCATATCCCTGTGTGTATATCTATGCGTTACTGTGTGACTATATGTGAATATGTCTATGTCTATGTCTGTGTATGCATTTGTGTGTTACTGTGTGACTGTGTATGTCTGTGTGTCTGTATGCAGTTGTTTGTGTAAATATCTGTCTCTGTGTATGTCTGTGTGCATATGTTTGCCTGTGTATTTATCTGTAAATGTGTCTGTATGTCTATGTGTGCATGTGTTGATCCGTCCATCTCTCTGTGTGTCTGTCTATATGTCTCTGTGTGTCTGTGTATTTGTGTGTATGTCTGTTTGTCTCTTTCTGTGTGCATCTGTGCATTATCTGAGTCATGTGTTTGTTTTTGTGTATATGTATGTGTGTCAAAATATCTGTGTGTAAATATGTTTTCTGTGTGTGTCTATTTATGTCTGTGTGCATGTGTGTCTGTGCCTGTGTATATGTCTGTGTCTGTGGGAGTGCATGTGTGTGAATCCGTGTGTCTATGTATATTTGTAGATTCACTCAAATGAGAGATAGAATCCGGAGTTCTGATCTTCGTCATTGCTCAAGAATCAGGGACGCTGTCTCATTTGCCAAGACATCAAAAATCAGATGGGCTGGACATGTAATGAGGTTTACAGACAACCGCTGGACTAGAGCCATTACTGATTGGATTCCACGGGACATCAAAAGATCACGTGGACGCCCACCTATAAGATGGTCAGACTTCTTCGTCAAGACCCTAAATGATCGGTTTGAGGTTCTGCATGTTCCTAGCATGAACAGATACCATTGGGCTACACTAGCACGCAACCGGGATGAATGGAGACATTACTGGCACCTGCTCGAATAAATCGATGGATAATGGGGATTAAGTGATTAAGTGATTAAGTGATGTGCATGTGTCTGTGTATACACCATGGGTATATGTACATATGTCTGTGTGTCTGTGTATGTCTGTATGTATCTGTGTGCATATCTGTGCACATTTTGTGTCTCTGTATATGGCTATGAGTGCATGTGGTTTTGTGTGTTTGTGTGAATGTGTCAGTATCTGGGTATATACGTCTCTGTGGGTGCATGTAGTTTTGTGTGTCTTTGTGTGAATGTGTCAGTGTCTGGGTGTATATGTCTCTGTGAGTGCATGTGGTTTTGTGTGTGTTTATGTGAATGTGTCAGTGTCTGGGTGTATATGTCTCTTTGTGTGCAGGTGTGTGTCCTGTCTATATATTGTGTGTCTATGTGTATATCTGTGTTTTGTGTGTGTGTGCATGTGCCTGTTTGTAAATTTATGTTTCTCTGTGTCTGTTTCTGCATATATGTGTGTGTTTTATTATTTATCTATGTCTATGTATATAGCTGTATGTCTTTGTATGCATGTGTAAGTCTGTACATTTTTTTGTCTCTGTGTCCATGTGGGTGTCTGTATATGTCAGTGTATGTGTGTACATTGGGTGTGTATCTGTGTACATGTCTGTGAATCTGTTTGTGTGCCTTTCTTTATGTTGTCTATGTATCTTGAGTGTGCATGTGTCTGTATATCTGTGCATATTTGTGTGTCTATGTGTTTATATCTATGAAAGTGCATTTGTGCTTGTTGTGTGTATTTCTGTTATATGTCTGTGTTTGGAGATATGTTCACATGTATCGTGACTATGTATATGTCTGTGTTTGTCTCTGTGTGTTTCTGTCTATAGGTCTGTGTTGTTTGTATGTCTGTATGTTTGCCTGTGTCAGTTTGTGCCTCTGTGTTTCTGTGTTTATACATGCATGTCTCTATATATGTGTGTGCATGTGTGTGTATCTGTGTTTCTGCCTGTTTGTCTATATGATTGTGTCTGTGTCTTTGTGCAAATTTCTGTCCATGTATGTCTGTGTTTGTTGTGTGCATGAGTCTGTTTAAATGTCTCTGTTGTGATTGTGTGTGCATGTGGCTGTATGGCGATGAACATATCTATTTGTATCTATCTATATGTCTGTATATGAGTGTTCATGTGTCTCTCTCCATGTATATAACTGTTGGTTTCTGTGTACATGTCAGCTTTTGACTGTGTATATGTCTGTTTTGTTTGTGTGTGCATGTAAATGCGGTGTATATGACTATGTTTGCATGTAAATGCAGTGTATATGACTATGTTTGCATGTGTCTGTGTGTCTGTATATGCCTGTGTTTTCTGTGTGTGGACTCATGGGCTCCGCAGATGGGCCGGCGGCCCCTGCACCCCAGGGAGCCCCAGGCACCTGCTCTGGGCACGCAGCTACAGCGGCACACTGTCCTCCCATTGTTCATTGATTTGCGCGAGTGGGCCCAGTAACATTGTGAGACTTGTTACTGTGTTTGGCATATAGAATACATCATGGGTAGCTTGCCAGGCTCTGCTGTGCAGGCAAGATACTCTCGGTAGCTTGCCGGGATCTCCAAGAGGGGTGGAGAAATCGAACACGGGTTGGCCATGTTGGCTGTGTGCAAGGCAAACGCCCTACTGCTGTGCTATTGCTCCAGTCCCATATGCATGTAAACACAATGGAAAGAGTTCAGGATTGCTTCAGAGGGGCAGTTTGCAGGGTTGCATGGTGCAGCACTGCTAGGAGAGGGTTATATCAATTATGTAGATACAGTCTCACCCTGGCCAGGCCTGGGGGTCAGGGGCCGCTGTTTCAAATCTGCTAAAGCATCAGACGTTTCTATCGAGACAGTAACATCAAGCTTTAGAACTGCTGCCCCCACCAACCCCTGTGCTGTTGGCAAACTGGAATGCATTCCATTGGGATCCTCAGGAATTCGGATCTCTGCAGATGTTACTTTTTTTGGCATCTGAAATTCTGATCTCAGCAGATGTTATTTTTCTCTACCCTCTCTCCGCACTCGCCCCCGCCAAAGTTCCATAAAAATCTAGGCAAAATAATAAAATCAGAACGGGGAGGGGGCAAATACCTTGGGCCTTATCCGTGTTTCTGGTCAAGGAATAAAGAATACAAAAATTAGCACCAATATAGCCATAGTAGATGCATCCTCAGGGGTCAGTTACGGATCTGTTGACACTATTGGGTCCAGGTGAGAGAGGAGAAAGAAAATGTTCCCTGAAAAGTTGTGTGTGTGTGTGTGTGTGTGTGGAAGGGGCAGGGAGTTGGCAACTGGGGGCTTCCCAGAAAGTCTTCGTTATTAATTGGGCAGCCTGGGGGTGACATTCCCCATTCCCCTGGGTATGACATTCCCCTGGCTATGACAGCTTGTAGCAAAAGATCCCACTTTTTCAGATGATCCCAGTTTACCTAAGTCTCTGTTTTTTTGGTCTGTTTGCTTTCTGTTGCAGCTTCCGCAGTTACAATGAAGCACATCAATTTGTCCTTTGCCACCTGTGGGTTCCTGGGCATCTACCACTTGGGGGTAGGTATGCCCTTTGCAAGCACGGCAGGAAGCTGCTGAAGGACGTGAAGGCCTTTGTGGGCGCCTCTGCGGGCTCCTTGGTGGCCACAGTCCTGCTGACAGCACCGCAGAAATTGGAGGTAATTCAGTGGGAACGAAGGCCGCTCCTGGTCTGGCCATTCAGAAGGGAGGACAGAAAACTCCTCTTGCAGAAAAACCAGCCAGCAAACCTCCCCCCACTCCCCCGACTGGGCATCAGGCTCAGCCGCAGAGAGTTTGGATTACATGCAGACACTCCGGATTCAGTTCCTGCCCACAGCCCCACAACCACACACACACACAGAAACACAAAGATACACATAGGCACAAACACATAGACAGACGTACACACAGACACACACATAGAAGTGCACAGACTTACACACATAGAAATACACAGAGACATATACACAGACTCGCACACAGACACATATGTAGAAATACACAGTAACACACTAATACAGAGACACAGATGTACACACAGAGACAGACACAGCATATAGAAATGCACAGACATACACAGACAGACACTTAGAAATACACAAAGACACAGACACACAGATTCACACAGACACATAGGAATACACTCACACACAGACACAGAAATCGTTCCCATCCCTTTTCAGGGTGGCGAGGGCCTCAGGTTGAGGGAGGAAGCAGCAGAAGAATTAGACGTGAGATATTTCCTGGGTTCCCCGCGTCTGGGCCAGCTGGGGCCGGGACAGTTTCAGAACCCAGGGGGCGAGGGGTGGAGACTGGAGGTTGGAGAAGCTGGCTTGCCCAGGCCCAGAGCAGGGTGGCAGAGTCGGAAGTTTGGGGTCCAGCCACATGGGGCAAGGGGGAGGGTGCAGGATGCAGGTGCTTTTCACAGAGAACTCAACTCTGCATCCAGAAACCAACGCATCCATCTGGACACCCCCTACCCCGCGGGCAGTCACTCTTCCTAATCTTTCAGGAATGTAAAGTGTTCATCTACACGCTCACTGAAGAAATCCGCGGGCAGTCCTTCGGGGCCATGACGCCTGGCTACGACTTCGTGGCCTGACTCAGGTCAGTGGCCCCCACAGCCCACCCCACCCCTCCCAGCCCACTTTCTGCCAGGGCCCTGCCTGGGGCCTACAGACATGTGGGGGTGCTACGCGTGCCTGTTTATGCCCTGCAGGTGTGGGATGGAGTCAATCCTCCCCGCCAACGCCCACCAGCTGGTCCATCTCCAACTGCACGTGTCCATCACCAACACCAGGACCAGGCAAAACTACTTGGTGTCCAGCTTCAGCTCCTGGGAGGACCTCATCAAGGTTGGCGGTGCCCATACTGGCTCCTGATGCCGCTGCCCAGCACTCGGCCACCCTCCCTGCACCCTGGCCTCGCCCGGGTCCTGTTGGTTCACTGTCCCCACGTGCGTGGGACACAGCGTCCTGCTATAGCTCACTGTTCCCACGTGTGTGGTACACACTATCCTGCTATAGCTCACTGTCCCTGCATGTGTGTATACACTGTCCTGCTATAGTTTACTGTCCCTGCTTGTGTGTATATGCCATCCTCCTATAGCTCGCTGGCCTCACGTGCATGATACACACCGTCCTGCTACAGCTCATTATTCCCATGTGTGTCGTACACACTGTCCTGCTATAGTTCACTGTTCCCGCATGCATGGTACACACTATCCTGCTATAGCTCACGTTCCCCGCATGTGTGTATATGCCATCCTGCTATAGCTTAATGTCCCTGCGTGTGTGCATACACCATCCTGCTATAGCTCACTGTCCTCATGTGCATGGTACACAGAGTCCATGCACACACGGAGACATGCAGGCAAGGGCACGCATGGAGACATGCAGGCAAAGGCACGCATGGAGAGTTTGTCTGGGAAGAGCCGTGGGGAACAGGCTGAGATGGGTGGGGGCAGAGACGCTTGAATGTGGCACTTGGGTGTCACCTACAGCTGCCCCTGTGCACGAAGGCTGTGACCGCAACTGCCGGAGGAAACGGACCCCCAGGAGAAATGAGTCCGTGACTTCCTAGGTTCCAGCATCACTCAGTGCCCCTCAGGCCCAGGATCCTTCTACTCTGGCGTCCCGGCATAGAGAAAAACATTTCCCCATATTCTTCTTACCATCAGCCGTGGACTGGCATACTGCAAAGGGAGAACCTGCCCGGACATGCCTGATTTGTTCCTGCAGAGCAGAACTCAGAACAGAGGATGAGCCCCCAGAGGGACAGTCAGTGTGACTCATCTGAGCTCGGGGCCAGCTGCTGAATTTCTCGGGCTCCCGGGAATGCCCATGGGTGGCTGGGAGCACGTCCAGCTGCTAAGTGGCCTGCGCAGTCTCTCCCTCCCAGGCAGAGATTGGGCCTCTTGGCCGCTGCACCCCGCATTTCCTAGCCCCCACCAGAAGCCCTTCGTTGCACCTGTGGCTTATTGGGCCAGCGAAGGGGAACACACAGCCAGTGTGCATTGGTCACGGTCATCTTGGGACCCCAGGGAGTTGTTCCAAGGTGTTTCCAACATGGCCCACGAGGTGCCAGGGGCTCCAGATCTGCCAGCCCATGTGAGATGAATGGGGCCCGGAGTGATGGTCCAGGGGGGAGGGCATGTGCCTTGCCCGGGGAACCCGCGTTCCATTCCCGGGGCCCCATAGCGTCCCCCAAGCTCACCGAGAGTCATTCCCGAGGGCCTCTTTGGGCAGGTGACATTGCAGTGCTCACTTTTAGTCTGGCTCCTTTTGCCTCCTTCGTGTGACATGCCACCCTCCTGCTGCCAAGTGCAAGCTCCTCGCTGGTGGCCTGAGGTCAGAGACTGCGGGCATGTTTGGGCCCCGAGGCTCACCCACTGTCTCTTCTCCGCCCACTCAGTTGCTGCTGGCTAGCATCTTTGTGCCCATCTACACCAGGCTGACACTGGTTAAGCACAAATGGCAGATAGGTGCTTCCCTGGCAAGGACTGGGAAGTCCCGACAGTGCTTGGCCTTGGGAAGTCACGCACGAGAAGTATTTGCACGAGAAGTCAGCCAGCGGTATGCGGTTTCCTCCAAGAATAGTGTGGTGTGTGGTTTTTCTTTAATCTCTTGATCACTTGACTTCCCGTTAATCATTGATTTGTCGGGCGGGTGCCAGTAACATCTCCATTTGTCCCTGTCGCATGCTAGTGTAGCCCAATGGCATCTGTTCATTCTAGGAACACGAAGAGCCTCAAACCAATTGTTCAGGATCTTGACGAAAAAGTCTGACCATCTGGTAGTTGGGCGGCCACGCAGTCTATTTACATCCCATGGAATCCAGTCAGTAACAGCTCTAGTCCAGCAGTCATCTCCAAATCTCTGTATGTGTCCAGCCCATCTGATTTTTGACACCTTGGCAAACGAGACAGGGTCTCTGATTCTTGATTGTCGACAGAGGTTGGAAATCTGAACTCTTTCCCTCATTTGCATGAAACGTGACACTCCAAGCATAGCTCTTTCAATTCCTCTTTGGGAGACCTGAATAGCATTCTCATCCTGTTTGTGTAGGGCCCAGGTCTCTGAGGTGTATGTTAATACAGGAAGAACAGTGGAATCAAACAGATGTGCCCAGAGCCAGAGGTTCTTCATTCTTTTAGCTATTTCTTCGACGCTCTTGAAGGTTTTCCAAGCCACTCTCTTCCTCCTGCGCAACTCAGATGCCAAGTCATTTGGCATGTTGACTTCTTCACTTAGGTACAAATAGCTGTTGCATTCAGAGATAGTCATTCCATTGAGAGTGAATGGAGCATCAGGAATGAGGCTGTTTCTCATAAACATTGTCTTCATAAGATTTACTGTAGTCCGACCTTTCCACACTCATGGTCAAAGTCCTCCACTACCTCCACTACCCAGCCACCACCATGCTCCAGGACGCTTTCTGGACCTCGTGGCCGCGAAGTGGCCATGCGACACATTATAAGACACTTAATATCCATCTTCAAAAATTGCCGTACAGATTTGATAGGGTTCAAATATGGTTTGAACCATGGGAACTCCTAAAAGGGTGATTAGAGGCCGCCCCAAAATCCTCAATCCCTCTCGGAGAGCCTTGCAAGCTACCGAGAGTGTTCCATCCGCATGGCAGAGCCTCACAAGCTATCCGTTGTGTATTTGATATACCAATACCAGTAATTACAATGTGTCTCATTCCCCTGACCCCGAAGGTGTCACCAATATGGCAGAGCTGAGAAGGATGAGGAAGGAGAGGTTGATAAAATACCAAGGCCAAGCTAGGCTGCCAAAACGAAGGAAGACAAAAATAATTGTCTGTATTTTCAATGCATGTATGCTAGCATCAGATACATCCATCAAGAACCTGATGATAAAAGTGTGAAAGATAAAATACGACATCATAGGTCTGACCGAGACAAGAAGGCATCAATCACCTCACGCCGTTTTCAACACTGGACAAGAATTGTTCCTCGGAACATGTGATAAAAGAGGAGTTGGAGTCGTCGGTGTCCTTGGCAACACAATCTTGGCCATAAGCATTGATTCATTCAAATGCCTTATAATCTGAATCGGACTTTTATACCTGAATAGATGTGGCTCACTGCCGGCAGTTTCTATCTTCGTTGTGTATGCACAAACATCCAATTATGACTAAGGAGAAATTGAGAAGTTCTACATGGAGCTGGAGAAGTTCTATAAAGAAGACCACACCTTCTACAAGATCATTGTCTGTGATTTTAATGCCAAGATAGGACCGAGAAGATCAACCGAAAAACTCCACATAGGGACCCATGGCTTAGAATGGAATGAACAGGGTGAGAGACTATCTGAGTTCATCAATTTGACCAAGACCATCCATGGAAACTCGCAGTTCCAGAAGGCTGAATCTAAACGTTGGACATGGGAGTCTCCTGGTGGACACTTCCACAATGAAACTGACCACGTCATATTCAATTGATGGTTTTCCCTGACTGATGTTGCTGTTGTCCCAAAATTCCAAACGGGATTGGACCACTGTCTCATTCGTGAAAAATTCTACTTTAGAGAGTGGGGAGAAAGGGCTACAAAGTTTAAGAGGAGAACTCCCAGAACAACCACCAACTGGGAGCTCTTTGGCACTAATGCTGCAACATGGGAAGATGGCATTGTTGACAACATTGACGAGGAATACGATCGACTGGTTCAGCACCTCCATGATTGTGCAAGGAACGCCAAGAGAGAGATAGCCACAAAAAGAAGACTGTCTTAAAAAAACTCTTAAGCTTATTTGCCAGCGTGGTTTGGCGCATGCCTCAGGTAACTGCAAGCAAACGTCCAAGCTTGCAAAGCAATGCAGAGATGTGATCAAGGAAGACCTCAAAGAGAGAAGAGCAGAAGTACTGGTAGATGCGACAGAAGCTAGGAAAAGCATTCGTAATGCCCGTCTGTCCTTCGCCAACTACAAGACCAAGATGACTACCCTATGACATCCTGATAGATCTATCACATCTTCCAGAAGGGCACTGGAGAATGTTATCCATGACTCATACTCAGATCTCTTTGATAGCCATGTCCACCTGCCCACATACCAAATTCCACAGGATGGATATGTTGTTCCCAATGTACTCCCTCCCAAAATCCAACACGCCATTTCGTGGGTAAAGAAATGAACAGCACCCGGCCCAGTCAAGGTCTGACCTGAACACCTGAAGAACCTGCCATCAGTACTCATCAATACGCTGACTTGGCTCTTCACATGCTACCTGTCTGAATGCAATTTTCCGTCCCAGTGGAAAACCTGCAGGACTGTACTACTGTACAAGAAGAGAAACACCTACAACATTGGCAACTATCGCCCAATTTGTCTAGTGTCCGTCATCTACAAGCTGTTCACTTGAGTCATCCTGAATAGGATTGGCAGAACACTAGATGGAGGACAACCATGCGAGCAATCTGAGTTCTGCAAAGGAGTCAGCACCATTGACCATATCCATACGTTAAACAAGCTCATTCAGGTTTCTCAGGAGTTCAAGATGCCGCTCTGTCTAACATTCATTGATTTAAAGAAGGCCTTTGATTGAAGTAGTCATTGAAGCCCTAGCCAATCAGGGCATTCAAACTCAATACATAAGGATCCTCTGTGAGCTGTATTACAGATTCACTACCAGGATCTCAAAGAAGTAATCATCAATGTCAAGAGAGGGGTTCAGCAGAGTGACACCATTTCACCTAAACTCTTCAGTGTCACCCTCAAGAACATCATGAAACAACAGGAATGTATTTCATTGTGTCTATAGTTCATGGAACTTCTTGATCCGTTCCTCTGAGCCTTGGGAAGACAATTCCCCAAAGAATGCATGCAGGTGGCCGACTGACACATGCCATGGACATGCTTGTGTCCTGGGGAGTTCTGGAACACAGCACCAGAATCGTGTTTCTGATGTAGAGTCGGTCCCAGTCTTTCCGCCTAAAGTATCCAGAGCTGACCCCTCTCATGATGAGGACGAGCTATCACAGCATGACTGCAGCCAAGACACAATCTTTGCTTCTACATCACATCCCATCTGATCTGCAGTGCCCTTACTGATTTTCTTCCCATCATTTCACTTGTTAGTTCTTCAAGTTTTGTTGGAACAAGCAACATAAAGTCAATTTGGTATGTGCTCGCAGGGAGAGCTTGGGATTGGGAGGAAAACTGGGATTATTGGTGGAAGGAAGGTCACACTGGTGGGGTTGGAACACCAAATGCTGGAAATAACTGTACAATGAGCAGCTTTATAAATCACAATGTTTTTGATGAAAATCAATAATAATAATAATAATAATAATAAAAGGCACGTTTTTTTCTGCTCTCTGAGCTGTTGCATGGGGAAAGGGTGTCACCCCATGATTTACAGAGGACAGACAGGGACATTCTGCCCACAAAACTACGGTGCCATGATTACTTGTGACCGAGTGGAGACATTACTGGTGCCCACCCGAGCAAATCCATGAAGAACGAGATGACAAGTGACAAGTGAATCCCCTCTCTAAAGAAGGGGATTACAATTTTTTTAAATCCCAAATGTTTGGGAAGCCTGTGTTATCTCTTGAATATGTTTCTCTCTCTCTCTCTCTCTCTCTCTCTCTCTCTCTCTCTCTCTCTCTCTCTCTCTCTCCCCACTCCCTCCGTTCTTCTCCATCCCCCCTCTCTGTTTCTCTCCCTCCTCCCCTTCTCTGTTTCTCTGTGTCTCTGTCTCTCTTCCTCCCCTCTCTGTCTCCTTCTTCATTCCCCTCTCTGCTTCTCTCTCCCTCCCTCTCTTTCTGTCTCTTTCTTCCTCCCTCTCCTTCCCCCCCTCTGTCAGTCTCTCTCTGTCTCTCTCTCTTTCCCTCCTTCATCCTCCCCCCTCTATCTCTCTGTCTCTCCCTATCTGTCTCTATCCATCTCTCCCTCTTTCTCTCTTCCCTCCCTCCCCTTCCTTAAAACCTCCCAATACAGTCTGTTTTTTCGCTTGACTGCTGTGTCCTTCTGGAATCCCTTAGAGCAGAGAGGCCTGGGGGAGCTTGAGGATTTACTTCCTTTACTCTAGAGCTGTGGCTGGCTGAAGCCTGAGCCCGTGGCCCCCGAGAAATTGGGTACTGAGAGTAACTCCCATGCAGCACCCAACAAGGAGATATAAGGTGTAGTCAGTGTTGGCCTAGTGGGAATGGCAGGACATAAGGTGAATGCCATGCAGGGGCTCATCGCAGACGTCACCAGTTGGAGTCTTCCCAGCTGGTGCCAGGGTGGCAGAGGCTGATGGGAAGAAAGTGGCAGGTTCCCTTCTCAAGGCTGCCGTCTCTCTTCTTCAATGGACATAAGAAACCTGGGCACCCCACGGGCAACATAATCACGGGATTCTGCATCCAGTTGGGTGGACGCTGGCCTGGAGAGTGTGCACTCTGGCCGGCTGATACTTCACCCAACCTTGAAGCCCACAGGAAGTTGCTGGGCCACAAACAAAGGATCTTGCTGAGCAGAGAAGATTCCAGCAAAACATCGTGCAAGATCAAAAGCTTCTGGCTCGGGTCCAGAAGCTCCGTGGACAAAGAGTCTTCCGGATATTCCAAAGTGGTTGTCTTGGCAACTGATAAAGCCGAGAGGGGCCGGCATCTTCGCACAGAACCGCTGAGTTCACAATGGTCAGGCCATTGTGTTGACACATCCACAGAAAAAATGCAGAAGATTTAAAGCAGAAAGGGGAGAAAACAGGGTTGAGGAGTTAAATGTTAATGCTGACAGTGAAAAACAAAATCCCTGAAATAAAATTGCATTCCACGATATTAACATGCCATGCACCATTAATTCTGTGGAATGCACAGGAAAATCTGCATTACCCCCAACCCCTGCCTTCAGGTGAGGACTGACCTTGCATCCAGGACAGCGAGTGAGTGTGCACGAAAGACTTCAACTCTCTTGTGCCATGCTCAGTGGGCACTGCTGAGGTAAAGGGGCAGGAATACATGGTAAGAAATAATGACTCTTAAAGTGTAGTCTCCCCGCCTTATCCAGATGGAATCCCGGTGATCATGAGCTTCTAAAAGCAAGGCTCTGGTATGTGGGTGTCAGGACTAACTCTCCAAACCACATGGCAGCACTGGAACCAGGCAATTTCATCCCAGCTTCCTGTCCACTCCTGATGCCGGGAGTCACGCCCTCAACCTGCCTCCAGGAACCATCTTGCCGCACATACCAGTGAAGATCCCAGAGGGAATCACAGCACTGGAGATTTCTCCAGACTCGATACCAAGCTGACTTCACCGCAATGCCCCAGATGGAGCAGGTGCAGTCGCCCGCCTTCTCCAGGTGGAATCCCAGCGACTATGAGCACACATACAAGCAACACTCTGGTATGCAGCTGTCGGGACTAATTCTCCAAACCACATTGGAATAGCTACCTACAGTGATGTCTCTGGAACCAACCATTTATAATTTTGAATCTCAGAAGCACACAGCCACTTATACAGCCACATGATCGTTCATGATACATAAAATGAGCAAGGGAAATAAATGATCTAGGACACAAAAATGAATCTCAGACCCAAGCAACTTGCTGCAGAGATGGCTCTGGACTTTGCTATTGCAGAGTTTTTTGCCGGGCCACTCCAGTTGGGGGCAGGTGCCATCCTTCCACCTGTCCTCTAGGAACTCCAGCAGACACCATCTTCTAGAACACAGTGAAAACCTCCAGATATGGGTGGCGGCGGCAGGAAACGCCAGGCCTCACAGGATCGGAGAGGAGTCAGTCCTTCTCCTCTACCCCCTCCTGTGGGACTCTGAGAATACATCCACACACACGGCCACCATCTACTTAAGCTCCCACACGGCCATGATCCAGAGACATACAAATGAATCTTGGACCCAAGCAACTTGCTGCAGTGATCCTCCAGACCCTAATTATTAAAATTTTGGAACTGCAAGAACACATGGCTGCAAGAGCAGCTGCATGGTATTATATTATATCCATAGAAAGCAATACAAAACATGTTGTCTGGGATTACATTTTTGGCAAGAATGAGTGGTGCTGGAACTGGACACAAATATCAAAGTTAACCAAAGTAAAGAAAGAAAATATTGTGTAAATGGTCTGCCACACAGGCGGGGGTAGGTGTGGAACTGGGGGGGGGGGGCGGTGACGGGGGGATACCAGGGACTTTGGTGGTGGAAAATATGCACTTTTTTTGTATTAGAGAACCAGCAAGAGGTGCAGTTGTAGACTTACAAACTTTCATGCTTGGATTTTAGTTATACAATGATAAAGTACCCATCCCTCCACCAGTGCCCTTTGTCCACCACCGATGATCCCAGTTGCTCTCCCATCTCCCCCACCCCGCCTTTGTGGCAGGGCATTTCCTTTTGCTCTTTCTTTCCTTTAGGTTGTTGTGGTTTACAATAGAAGTATTGAGTGGCCATCATGTTCAGTCTATAGTCTACTTTCAGCATCTCGCATCCCGAGCGAATCCTCCAAACATCCTTTACTTGATGTTCCCTTATCTATCTGAGCTATCTTTTCCCCCAGCAAGTGCTGCCAGCTTCCAAGCCATGGTGCAGACATCCTGGTACTTATCTCAACTATTCTTGAGTGTTTGTTCGTCTCCCATTCTGTGACCTTATATTCACCAGAAAAGTGCACACTTTCTGTGTCTGTCCCTCTCTTTCTGGCTCATTTCATTTAGCATGATACTTTCCATGTAGAACCACTTGTATGTAAATTTTATAACTTCGTCTTTTCTAACAGCTACACAGTATTCCATGGTGTATATGTACCAAAGTTTCCTTAACCAGTCATCTGTTCTCGGGCACTCGAGTTTTTTCCAAATTTTGGCCCATGTGAGCAATGAAGCAATGAACATACAAGTGCAGATGTCACTTCAACTGTACTTTTTTGCCTCTCTGGGATATATTCCCAGAAGTGGTACTGCTGGGTCAAATGGCAGCTCAATTTCTAATTTTTTGAGAAGCATCCATACTGTTTTCCAAAAGGGCTGAACCAGTTGGCATTCCCACAAGCATTGAAGGAGGGTCCCTTTCTCACCACATCTGCACCAACACCAGTGCTTTTGTTCTTTTGGATGTGGGCCAGTCTCTGTGGTTTGAGATGATATCTCATTTTTGTTTTGATCTCAGCTCCCTGATGGTTAGTGATATAGAGCATTTCCTCATGTGCCTTTTAGTCATTCTAATTTTTTCTTTGGAAAAATTTCTGTTCATTTCGTCATCCCATTTTTTGTTTGGGTTGGATATTTTCTTCTTATGGAGTTCAACCAGTGCTTTGTATATACTTGATATCAACCCCTTATCGGATGGGTATTGGGTGAATATGCTTTCCCATTCTGTTGACTGTCTTTGTATAAAGTATACAGGACTTTATATCCCCCCAAAGAAGAATATACATTCTTTTCCAGTGCACATAGAACATTTTCTAGGACAGACCATGTGCTGGGCCACAAAGCATACCTCCACATAATCAGGAAGATAGACATTGTATCCACTATCTTTTCAGACCACGATGCACTGAAGATAGAAGTTAATCACGTACATATGCAGAAAACCTAATCCAACACCTGGAAATTAAACTCAATGTTGAACAAGGAGTGGGGCAGGAAATAAATCCAGGAAGAAATCAAACGATACCTGGAAACAAATGAGAATGAAGACACATGATACCAGAACCTGTGGGACGCAACTGAAGCCATGTTAAGGGGAACTTTTATAGCTCTGCAAGCATTTCTCACGAACGAAGAAAGGGCCCACATAAACAACCTGACTTCACAACTAAAGGTCTCAGAAAAGGACAAACAAAAGGAGCCCAAACCATACAGAAGGAAAGAGATCATAAAAGTTAGAGCAGAAATCAACTACATGGAAGCCAAAAAAAATCAGAAAGAACAATGAAACCAAGAGCTTGTTATTTGAGAAAATAAACAAAATTGATAAAACACTAGTGAAACTACAAAGAAAGAGCTAGAGAACTCTAATAAACCGAATCAGAAATGAAAATGGGGACATAACAATGGAAACCAAAGAAATTCAGAAGATCATCAGAGACTACTTTGAAAGTCTGTATGCCACAAAACAAGAGACCCTAGAAGAAATAGATAAATTCCTGAATTCCTGTAATCTCCCAAAGTTGATCCAAGAAGATCTGGAATACCTGAATAGACCTATTAATATCAAGGAAATTGAAACTGTAATCAAACGTCTTCCCAAAAACAAAAGCCCAGGTCCATATGAATTGACTAGCGAATTTTTCCAGACATTTAAAGAGGACCTATTGCCAATTCTTCTCAAGCTTTTACAGAAAATTGAAGAAACAGAAACTCTTCCAAACATTTTCTATGAAGCTCATATCGCTCTAATACCAAGAGGAAACAAAGACACAGCAAGAAAAGAAAACTACAGGCCAATCTCCCTGATAAACACGAATATAAAGATTCTCAACAAAATACTAGCAAATAGAATTCAGCAAGTCATTAAAAATATCATACACCACGACCAAGTGGGATTCATCCCAGAGATGCAAGGATGGTTTCAGATTAGGAAATCAATCAGCATAATCCATCATCTCAACAAAATAAAAGATAAAAAGCATATGATCATATAAATAGATGCAGAAAAAGCATTTGACAAGATCTAGCACCCATTTATGATGAAAACCCTCGCCAAAATGGGTATAGAAGGGACTTTCCTCAATATTGTTAAATTCATCTATCACAAGCCTAAGGCAAGCATCATCGTCAATGGGGAAAATCTAAGAGCCTTCCCTCTAAGATCAGTGACGAGACAAGGATGTCCACTCTCTCCACTGGTGTTCAATATAGTACTGTAAGTACTTGCAATAGCAGTTAGGCAAGAAAAAGGTATCAAGTGCATTCAGGTAGGAAGGGAAGACATCAAGCTCTCATTATTCGCAGACAATATGATACTATACTTAGAGAACCCTAATACCTCTACCAAGAAACACCTAGAAAGAATAGGCTTGTATAGTAAAGATGCAGGTCATAAAATCAATATCTAAAAATGCATGGCTTTCCTATACGCAAATAATGAGAGAGAAGAAAGTGATATGGAAAAAACAATCCCATTCAATATCATGCCTCAGGATATCAAGTACTTAGGAATCAACTTAACTAAGGATGTAAAAGACCTGTACAAAGAAAACTACAAAACTCTACTTAAGGAACTAAAAGAGGAAACAGGGAAATGGAATGATATCCCCTGCTCATAGATGGGAGAATTAACATTGTTAAAATGGCAATATTCGACCCTTGGTCTACACGGCACGAAAACTGAGGCACACCGCACGGAAACAAAGCTGAACCGCTCCGGGCACTCTCTCCTTATTCAAACAGGTACCCACCCAGCGCCTGGCGCCAGGGACCCTTTCCGGAGCCATGGCCACAAACGTGGCCGTGAGTTATTCTCCCACTACATATCCCATAGGAACCATAAGTTACCCTCTTAGATGGAAACTTCACTAGGTTAGCTTAACCACCAGAAACACATTAGCCAATAGTTCATTAAGCCCATCTCAATTCATTCTGCATCTGAACAGAATAGTAACAGTGAATGTGAAGGTCTAAACCACACTGGTCACAATGGTAAAGCTACGCAAAAGCCCACCAAACTTTCTTATTGAAGAGGCTAACCCAGAGGATATCAACAGTATTGGAGTGCTAGACAACCTCTCTGACAAGGAGTTTAGAAGGGAACTACTGAGGATGCTTAGGGAGCTAAAAGAAATAATGGAAAGCAATGCCAATAAAAGACAAGAGGATTTGAAGATAGAAATGAGGAAAATGAAAACGGAAATGTCAGACCTGAAAAACCTGGTAGGCGAATTGAAAAACTCAGTGGAAGGCCTCAGCAGCAGAATAACAGCTGCTGAGGACAGAATCAGTGAGCTCAAAGATGAAGTCCAGAGACTCTCCAGGAAAAGCAGAAAATGGAAAAGAGACTCACAATTCGGGAACAGATGGCAGAAGAAGACCATAATGAAGTCAAGAGGGGTAACATAAGAATTATTGGACTCCCAGAGGGACAGAAAGAAAACCCAGATGAAGAAGAAACTGTCAAAGACATTATTGCTACAAAGTTTAGAGAGCTGAAGTAAACATGTGACCACATTCAGGTGGCCCGAAGTGTACCAGCTACAAGAAATCCAGTATGGGACCCCAGGATACAGGGAGGGGGACCAGGGGTCAGGGAAACGGGGTGAGGCAGAGGAAGGGAGGGAGGGAGGCCCAAGGGGGGCGTGGCAGCCCAGGGGAGGGGGCATAGCAGCCCCAGGATGGAAAGAGGGGGACCCTAAACCATATCAGGACTCAAAGAGATCCCTCTATGCTAAGGTCCCCTGAGTAGCTCTGCCCAAACCCAGCCCCAAATCCTAAGAGGGAATCTAAGGGACCCTACTTTGAGGACTAGTGTCTCTTAAATACACGCATCCCTTGGGCGCACCCCGCATTGCTCGAAGGATGCCCAAGAGTGCGCAGAGGTGGCCGCAGAGCGCCAGGGCACAAAGTTCTGAGTTAGGGGGATGGTTAGGGGCAAAGGCCCGGCACGTGCAGGACCAACGGGCGAAGCCTGACCTGGTACCGGGCACATGAGGCTACAGGGGAGGTTCGAATTCTACAGGACCCCGCGCCCGGGCACTCCTTGGACACGCCCAAGCCATGCACCCTCCACTCTGCACTCCCGATGTTCCCATGCGTGCACCTGGGGGGGCACGGAGAGGTTCCAACACGCGGGACCCCCGAACCCCAAGTTCTGAGGCCACGCGCCACATCACTAAGGGTATCCCGGAAGGAACGCTGGTTCCTAGGGACGCGTCCTATCAGCACACTCCTGCTGAGACGTTGGTTGCCAACACAGGACGTGAATTCCCACGACAGACCAGGCCCAGCTTGGTGCCCAGCACCTGGGCCTGCCCGCTGACTGTTCCACAACAGACCCACACCTCCCCACAGCTTGATCACCCCCCTTTTCACCCTTCTGCCCACAGTGAGTGCCCAACGGTGGGACAGAGACCTGGGGCTGTGGGGATGGGGGACCAGGGGTCAGGGAAACAGGGCCAACTCGAGGAAGAGAGGCCCCGGGGTGGGGGGTGGCAGCCCCTGGACAGGAGCGAGGACCCCAAGGGAGGAGGGTGGGGAACCGAAAGGGAGGAGGGTGGGGAGCCCCTAGGAAAATGATGGGACTCCCCAGGGAGAATGGGGAATAGCTAGGGAGGAGGTTGAGAGTCCCCAGGGAGGAGTGCAGGGAGCACCTAGGGAGGAAGGTGAGAGTCACAAGGAAGGAGAGTGGGAGTCCCAAGTGAAGACAACTGGGAGTCGCTAGGGAGCAGAGTGGGAGTCCTGAGGGAGGAGGGAGGGGAGCCCCTAGAGGGGGGTGGGAGTCCCCAGGGAGGAGTTTGGGAGTCCAGATGGAGATGTCCAGGGAGGCCCTAGGGAGGAGGGAGGGAGTCCCCAGGGAGGAGGGTGAGAGACCAGAGGGAGGACTCCAAGTAGTCCCTAGGGAGAAGAGTGGGAGTCTCGAGGGAGATGGGAGGGAAACCCCAGGGAAGGAAGGTGGGAGTCCAGAGGGTAGAGTTCCAATGTACCCCTAGGAAGGAGGGTGGGAGTTCAGAGGGAAGACTCCAAGGAGTCTCTAGGGAGGAGTGTGGGAGTCCAAGAGGGGGGTAGAGAAGCCCATAGGGAGTATAGTGGGATTCCCTAGGGAGGAGGGAGGGAAATCCCAAGGGAGCCCAGAGGGAGGAGTCCAGGGAGCATCTAGGGAGGAGGATGGAAGTCCCCACATAGGAGGTCTCTTCTGGGATGACAGCATTTGACTTGCATGACCCGAACTCGCTGCCGGGCTCCAGAGATGGGCACCCAGACACACCAGGAGGGACCCCTGAGGCAGACCTGAAGTCAGCCCTGGGCACCATGGGGCATAGCCCTAAAGTCGACCAAACAATAAAATGGTTTTTGTGTGACCACCGGGGAACCCAAAGGTGGAGGAAGGGCCCCTCTGGCAGGGAGGGGGTGTGCGTCTCTGGGCTGCCAGGGTCTGAGTGTGGCCTGTGATCTGCAGAGCCCTGACCCAAGATGATGCAGAGACCATCTGACATGTAGTTCCACCAGGACCTGGGCACACCGCGACCAGCCCAGGTGCCATGCACAAGGGGCTACTGTGGGCCCAGCTCTTTGGGGCAGCCTCAGCCCCACGCCCCTTATCCCTAGAACCCGGGGCCTTATCTACACGGCCCATCAACTTACTACCCACGGCCAGGGCCCAGTGGCCAGCCCACAGGAGCCTATGGGCAGGGGCCTGTCTCCCAAGCCAGCTAGGCCCGCTTTCTGGCCAGGGCCACCATGGCCAGCGGGCTCGACCCCAGGACCCACAGTTAGTTCCCTCTGACCAACACGGATGGCCCATTCGCCAGGAGGAGGACTGGGCGAGGCAGTGGTCTTCTGTCCATGGAAAGTCCCCTGCTTCCAGAGGGGCACGCATCACTGTCAGGCCCTGCTAGGCCAGAAGACCCCTCATGGCCAAGCGGTGACCCCCGCTCCAGCCCAGAAGGGGGTCCCAGCGCCCAAGAATGAGGTCGCTCCGCCTCCGCCCCTGGCGGCAGTACCTGCCCCAGTTGCACCTGCAGCCATAGGGGGCCCACAAGCCCCTGATGATGGCCAGGTTGTATCCACCAAGGACACGCAGGCCTGTCTTAGTGACGTCGAATCAATGAAAGTTGTGTCCTGCTGGAGCAGTATTCAGTCCATGGATGCAGAATCCCAAGGGGAACCACTCAGCGACATGGAGGTGGATCCACCCAGTGTCCCCGTGACCCAGTCATGCGCCACGGTGGCTGCACCCCAGGGCCAGACTAACCGTGTACAGGCTGCAGGGACATCTCAGCAGCCCTTGAAGAGGAAGTGGGACAACTTTATGAAGCTGCAAGGCCCACAGAGTAAGAGACATCAGCCGGGCACTCGACCGGGCCCAACTGGCACCCGGGGCGTCCCTGTGCCTGCCATGCAGTTCCCATTGGCGCCGCAGCCCATGCCCCTCAATGTGCCAGGGCCAAGTGGCCTCCAGGTTGCCCCTGTGCCCGTGCCAACTTTTCAATTCATACCTCCTCGGCAGCTCGTTCCCACCAATGTGTTGGGTCCAATTGGCACTCAGGGCACCCCTGTGCCTGCCACTCAGTTCCCAACAGCTCTCCAGCCCATGCCCCCCAATGTGCCTGGGCCAAGTGGCACTCAGGGTGCTCGTGTGCCTGTGCCAGCCTTTCAGTCTGCACTGCTGCAGCAGCTCAGGCCTCCCAACATGCCGGGGCCAAGTGGCCCCCAGGGCGGGACTGTGTCTGTGCCAGCCTTCCCATTTGCACCCCCGAGGCAGCTTGTGCCTCCCAAGATGCTGATGCCAAGCGGTACCCAGGGGGCACCTGTGCCTTCACCCGCCACCCAGATTCCACAGGTGCCACACCCTGTGCCCCCCTATGTGCCCGCACCCCAGCAGGGCTTGAAAAGTGGTGCCACCCAGCAGGGGTGGTACCAGCAGCAACTTGTATCTCCTGATACTCTGAAGCAGCCTGTGCCCGCAGCCCAGCAGGGCTCAGCCAGTAGTGCTACCTGGCTAATGTGGTACCGGCAGCCACTTGTGGCTCCCCCCAACCAGGTCCCACCTGCGTGGCAGCCTGTGCCCCCCTATGTGCCCGCACCCCCACAGGGCTCGACAAGGAGTGCCACCCAATCTGCATTGTACCAGCAGCCACTTATCAATCATGCCAACCATGTCCCATGTGCGTGGCACCGTGTGCTCCCCTATGTGCCCACACCCCAGAAGGGCCTGACCAGCTGTGCCTCCCACTTGGTGTGGCACCGGTGATCACTTGTTTACCCCTATGAGCAGCAGGGTCAGGGTGCCCCAGCACGGAAGTTCAGGCGCTAGGGGGCGTAGGGCTCAGGGGCTGCTGCCCCATGGGCCCTTCTGGCTTGAGGCTTCACGGTCAAACACCCCTACTCAGACACCCTGGGGCCCCCCAAGTCCGAAAGGTTTCTCAGCACCTCCCATTACCATCCATATTGTTCCAGAAATGTCTCCCCATGACCATCTGGTACCTGTCTCTGCTGCCCACGATGGACATGTGCTTTGCCTGACACCATGTGGGCAACAACCCTGCCCTCCCCACCCTTCTCCCCACAGTCCCAGGATTTTCTCCCCTGAGTAACATGACTGAACATTGGTCCTACACTGTCACCAGAAGGGTACCGGGACTGTCATCACCATAAGGTCAATAGCTGATGATGCTCAGTTACTTTAGATCAACTCCTCAGTGTATGAGTCACTTGATGAAGTATGTTCTCCTATAATTTAACTTAGAAAATATGATAGCATAATGTTTGTTCTATAATAAAGTTGTTGCAACCTGTGTGGCACCTGCACTGTGCTTTTCTCTCTGAGCAGGTGAGCAGGCATCTCCCCGTTAGGGTGAGAGAGGGCAGGGAGGAGCCAGGTGCTCTGCAGTGCTCCCCATGCTGAGGACTGAGATGCTCAATGTGGCTCCCCTCTCCCCCATGCTGAGGGCCCTTGCCCATCGGTGGAACCCTCAGCTCCACTCAGCCCTGTCTCAGGCCAGGCCCTTCCTCCATCTGAAGCATCACCATGCCCTCCAGACAAGCAGCAGAACGGTTGAAGACCAGGGGAAGAGACCAGGGGCGGGGGGCTCAGCGGGGCAGAAATAGCCCTGGACTCGCTCCCCGTGAGGCTAAGCTCCACACACCTCCAACACTGGGATTGAGACATCAGGGCACGGGGCCAGACCCCAAGGACAGTGGGCAGGCACTGGCCTGGCACAAAGCCCACCCGGGTTCCATCCGCGGCATCCCATACCTGTCCCCAGCCCCCTGGAGTAACTCCCGAGAGCAGAGTCAGAGTAACTCCCTCAGCAGCACCGGGACTGGTGCCAAACTTGAAAGTATTTCGATCAACTCATAGGGGAGGGCGTGGGAGGGATCAGTAGCTATTTTAAAGCCTCTAGGTCACAGGCAGCAAACCCCAGGGCTGCCCGCCTCTTCCTGAGGACTGCACATATTATTGTCCGTCGGCCAGCAGCCCACACTGCAGGAGCTGAGCTGACTGGGACCCAGGGGCCAGGGGCTGGAGTCGGTGTGGATAAATCAAACCCAGGAGCTGGGAGGGACTCATGGGTGTGACTGTGAGAGCCGCACAGCCACAGCTCATCCTGATCCCAATGTAAGCTGAGCGACACCTGCGGATGGGACACTCGCCTCCTCCTGATGCAGTCGGCTCCTCCGGGACAAGCAGCCAGTGGGTCACAGTTCTGCCCTCCGGAACCCAGGCAGGAACACGACTCTGAGGTGGGGTCACACGGGAAGGGACATGGGCTCAGATATGGAGTCACACAGGAGGGAAGGGAACACTGCACTCTGAGGAGGGGTCACACAGAAAGGAACACTGCACTCTGAGGTGTGGTCACACATCCAGCTGAGGTGGGGTCACACAGGCAGAGACACAGGACTATGAGGTGGGGTCACAGAGGCAGTGGGGTCACAGAGAAAGGGACACAGGACTCTGAGGTGGAGTCACACAGAGACACAGCTCTAAAGTAGGATCACACAAGTAGAGACACAGGACTCAGGTGGAGTCACAGAGGCAGGGAAAGGGCCCTGAGGTGGGATAACACAAACAAGAGCACAGAACTGAGGTGGGGTCACACAGGCAGAGACACAGACCCTGAGGTTAGGTCACAGAAGAGGTGAGTCACTTAAGCTGGGACATGGGATCGTAAGGTGGGGACCTTTGATTAGGGCAAAATGGTTCATGAGCCTTGCAATGAACTGGAAAGGTCTTCTCCAGGGTCACACAAGTAGAAACAAGGCCACTGAGGTGGGTCACACAAGCAGGGATAGGTGTCTGAGGTGGGTCTCATGGACAGAGATGGAGTTCTCTGTGGAGTCACGCAGGCAGAGAAGAGGCTGTGAGGTGGCGTCACATAAGTAGAGACCAGCAGCTGTGAAGAAGCTCTGAAGAGGCTGGGACAGGAAGCTCTGAGCAGAGGTCACACAGGGAGGACAGGTGCTTTCAGCTGAGGTCACACAGGGACCACAGGGGCTGTGAGATGAGGTCACAGAGGCAGGGATGAGGCTGTGGGGTGAAGTCACAAGGGGCTCTGTGGTGAATCAAACGGTGAGGGAGAAGGGCTCCTGACTTGAGGTCATAAAAAGATATAAGGTCCCTGAGGTGATGTCATGATGGCCAGAAGCTTGAAGAGAGTCCCAAAGGCAGGGATAGGGTCGTCGAGGTGAGTCACACAGAGCACCTGAGGATAGGTCACACAGGCAGGTATAGTGGTCCCTGAGGTGGGGTCACACAGGCAGTATAGAGATCCCTGAGGTGAGGTCACACAGGCAGGTACAGAGCTCCTGAGGAGAGGTCACACAGATAGCTATTGGGGTCTCTGAGGTGAGGTCACACAGGCAGGTATAAGGATCTCTGAGGTGAGGTCACACAGAGAAGTAAAGAGCACCTGAGGTGAGGTCACACAGGCAGGTATAGGGATCCCTGAGGGGAGGTCACACAAGCAGTACAGGGGTCCCTAAGGAGAGCCACACAAGCTGGCCTAGGGGTCCCTGAGGTGAGTTGCATAAGCACATATAGGGTCCCCTGAGGTGAATCACACTTGCAGGTAGAGGGATACTGGCATTTGGCACCTTCATGGCCGGTGAGCTCTTTCTCTTTACAGCCAGTACCACATGGATCCTAGGAAGCATAGAAAACAAACCAGAAACCTTCCACGCTCCCATTTGGTTGTGTTTCGGAGGTTTGACCCTCATCCAACAAATTTCACATATGTCAAATGAAGATGGCCAGATGTTCACAAAAAAACGATTTTCCTCACCTCTAAATTTGGCTCTGAGTATGCCCAGAAAATGAGGAAGAATTCGTAGCCGTAACTCTCCTAATACCCAGACGGCCACTGAGATCAAAGCAGCATGCAAGGCCTAAGATAGGCCCTGAATCACCCCCGTTCCCACACACAGCCTCGACACCAAATGGGAAACAAGTGTCCAGGGAGGGAGTTCTCACACACAGAGGTGGAAGGGCGAGTGTCCTGAGGGCGGCTGCTTCACAGAGACATGTTGGGGAAGGTAACAGGACACGGGTCTCTCCAAGGGGCAGTGCACAGCTCACACACAAACGTACTTAGTCAGGCACCAGAAGCAAGAAGCTCAAAGACATTAGGCATAGGCAATTGCTGAAAGCAGGGAACGGGGAAGACAATGGACATGCAGACTCTTCCTTCCACTGAGCAAAACTCGTTTCATTTTGACCAGCTCTAATGATCAGATTTTAACTTTCAGAGATGAACGGTGACTGAGGTGAGTTCTTTCTCACCAAAGTCAACCATTCATTCACTCACAACATCTTCCCAAGACAGTGCAGAGCATGTACAGTAAAGGAGGGAAACCATCTTTGGGGGGGGGGGGGTCGAGGAAGGGTCACAACCAGTGGTTCTGCACTCAGGAATTACCCCTGGTGGTGCTCAGGGGACCATATGAGATGCTGGGAATCGAACCCGGGTCAGCCGTGTCCAAGGCAAACACCCTACACGTCGTGCTATTGCTCCAGCCCCACCTTCTGGTTTGGAGCACATGGAAAGAGCCATTTCTTTGGACAGAAGTATGCAAAGGAATAATTGGAATTTAGGTTGGTTTTGCATACGTGAGTGTCATGGCGTAGAAAAGAGATTCACAAAGGACCACAGAGAATTCCGCCTAGAAACTATCTTGCTAGATCTGGGAAGCTAAGAATAATTCTGACTTCATTTTTTAAGAGTTGGGGGGAAAATAGATTTCATGACAGGAAGATGATGCCATGGACCCATATTAGTGACCATAAAAAAGGTTCCTTACAATGATGGAAAGGCTTATATGTTTTCTATCACTGACTCGGGGGGGGGGGGGTTGGGGATCTGATGCGTAACAGGAAAATATCCACTCTCAGGCCTTGGTGAGAAATTGCCAGCTGGCCCCTCATTTACAAGGGCCGTGCTAATGGAAAGGCAAAGTGAAAAGGACCCCCACTCAGAAAAGGGATCTCTGTCAAAAATTATCCTTCATAAAAAAGAACTCAACACTGGCCGCAAGCTCTGTAACTGCATTTGGTGGCATAAGCTGAATGCAAAATCTGTTGCCATTCTGAAGGTAGAGTACCGTGTGTGTGTGTGTGTGTGTGTGTGTGTGTGTGTGTGTGTGTGTCTATTTTGATGGAGATTTCGGCAAATGGATAACGCAATCCAATCTACGTAAGATTCGTAGGATAAGTGTGATGTCTGGAATACGTGCATTAGAAAAGGCAAGACTTGTTTGAAAATCAAATTACTGGCTGGAGAGATAGTACAGTGGGTAGGACACCTGTCTTGCACAAGGCTGAGCCTGATTCTATCCATGGCATCCACAGGGTCTCCTGGGCACTGAGAGGGGGCGGGGACAGGGGTGCAACGTGGGCATCTGAACACTTCACACCAACACTGACTGCACACTGTGGACATGGGTATTGATCCCACGGGCAAGCCCTTCTCAGTCCCTTTCACCGGATGTCCAGGGATGAATGCGATGGAAAGGGCAAGAGAGGAGGGACTAGCCACCCCAGGCCTCAGTTTACCCGTAGGAGAAACCTCACAGGGAGGGGGCATGCCCAGAACCCTTTGGAAGTGCTGGACAGCCAGTGCTAATGGAGTGCATGTGGGTCTGGGAGTGACCGCCTGCTGCCTGGAGGCTTCGTGTCACAGGACAGCCCCAGGCGTGACTCTTGATGGCCCTGCTAGGCCCAGACAGATGCCACTACCTAAATCCCAGCACGTGGACACTGAATTCTCTGCAGTCCACAGCTGGGGAAGGAAGCAGCTTGACCCAGCTGTCCTCAGAATGATACCCCCAGCTACCCCCAGCTCCCCTCGCAGCTTTGGTGCAGGACCCTGTGCTCTGTGGGGAGAGATCGGGCCGGGGAGCCCAAGCTGCCGTTCTTGGCCGAGTCTGTGTTCCCAGTGTCTGGAGCAGCGTTATTTCCCTGCCCTTCCTACTCCGGCCGACCCAGGCATCATTAGGCATCATCTGCCATGTCGACCCCAGCTGCCACCAGTCTCCACAGGCTGTGGAGAAGTTCTGGGACATTACGGTTGGTCTTTGGGAGTCACCCACTGACTTATATTCATTGAAAGCTTCTGAGATGTCCCAGATATGAGCATGGACATGCCCAGAAGCACAGAGATGCTCCCCCCACCACCCACCCCCCCAAAGTGTCTCTATTTCCACTTGGCTTTGAGGTTTCTTGTTTGTCTTAAAACAAATCTCCCCTATCAAAGCTTTCCAGCCGGCCCTCCACGCTTCGGCCTGCATCCATTGGCATCTGACGTCTGATTTATTGCCATAAAGAGCTTCTAAGAAACTTGGCTGCTGCTATGAGGGAGTCTGGAGTGGGGAGAAGGGCAGGGGGCATCCTCAGCTGCAGCCCCACCCCTGAGTCTCAGTCAGGTGTGCGGTGCTGGTCTGCCAGATGCTGCCTGGTCCCGTGAACCCCGAGTGCTGCAAATCCTCTGAGAAACCAGCACGTCCGTCTCGGCGCCCTGACTGGGGGAGGTCTTAGCACTGACCATTGAGGCGCACAACAGAAGTGAAGTCAGGAGTTTGTCCCGAGCCTGCTGCTGGCACCCTACCAGCTGAGATAAAGTCTCGAGTCATCAGAGCAAAAACTCCCTTTCCTCGCAGATCATGGACGCAACCTGCAGGCAGTGTCAGGCACCAGGACTCTGGTAATTACAAAAGATTACATCCTGTATTTTATTGGTTTAACCTGATCAAACACAAGCGGAGGTTCAAAGAGTATATATGTTTGACCCGCTACACCCACATGTTCTTTCAATGGCATGTTCAAAGTCTGTTCATTTCCAATCTTTTGATTCTTTTTTTCTCCTTTGAGAAAAAAAATTTCTTCAAAAGCATTGAGTAAAGAAAACACATCATTCGTTCCGAGACAAGCCACCCACGGGAAGGATAAAGACGAATGACCATCTATTTCTATTATTTAAAGAAGTAGGAGATTGGAAACACATCGTGTGTGTGTGTGTGTGTGTGTGTGTGTATAGCCAGGTGTAGTGAGGGGTGACTACACAAAGAGGAGTAATTTCTCTGTTTTCTGCTGCATCTCCCAGAAACACTGGGGGCCGTGTAGCACCAGGAATAGCACCCAGATCCCCAAGCGGCCCTTGGCACCTTCTCCCCACCCCTCCATGGGCAGTTGTGGAGACACAACACCAAACACACAGAAGCTCCCTCCAAACCAACCACAGCCCTAAACATTCCCATAATCCCTGGAACAGAGAAAAAACATACTCTATAAGACACTCAAGGGAGCACGTGCCTTCCTGTGACATGTCTTTAAGGGTTGTTTTGGCTGTGCTCAGGACTTACTCTTAGCTCTGTGCTCAGGGGACCAAGTGTGCAGGGCACAAGTGCCCTGCGTGCTGTACTGTCTGTCCGAGTACGTCCTGTGAGTGTTTTATACCCAAAGATGTAGTGATTCATTTATATCCTATTTCCCAAGTACTTGGGGACCCGGGAGTTCAGGTGACTTCAGTATTACCTATAGCCATGAATGCATGTAAGTGCATACGTACATAATGCATAATGCATTTAATGCATACCCAAACCAATACTAACCCTAACCCTAACTGCAAACCCTAATACTAACACTAACACCACTCTAACCCTAATCCTAATACTCCCCTAAACCAACCAAACCAATACAACCTTAATCCTAACCCTAGTCTACCCTAACGCAACCGCTAAGCTCAGCACAGCTCCCTGAGACATATCTCTGCAGGGAGGGAGGATGCCGAGAGTGACATGGGCAAGACGAAGCCCCAGATTACAAAGAGAAGCCTGGGAAAGCCACACAGAGCGCCGCCACAAGCAGTGGGCAAAGACTGAAGTCCTGAAGACCCAGACAGAATCCAAAACAGAGCGTGTTTAACATGTTTCACTGGCCCAGGAAAACCGTGGAACAGACTAGCAATAGAACACAAGAGAATATGAAAGCAGAAATGGGAAAACGACACACAGAAAAGTCAGAATGGAAAAACAAACCCTGGTGGGCGAAACGGAAAACCAGAGTAATGACTGCTGAGGGCAGAATCTGGGAGATACATGATGAGGTGCAGAAAAACTCAGATGACAGCAGAGGATCAGGAGAAGAGCCTGAAAAGAAGCAAAGAGCCGAGAAGAGAAGTTGGGGGCTGAGTTCAAGAGGGGCAGCATAAGAATCAGCGGGATCCCAGATGGCCGGGCAGGCAACGCTGATGAAGAAGCAATGGTCAAGAATCACCAGGCACTGGAACCAGCATCTGGATGGTATGCTGAAACTGACAGGAAGTGAAAATCTGCTCAAGGGTGCTGAGACCACAGCTCCATGCACAGGGCCCCAATCTGGAACAGAGTGGATGACAGCATCTGTGGGATGAGGCTTGTGTGGAAGGGTGTAAGGAGAAGTGGGATGATGGGGTCCGAGCCAGCCACAGTCTGCACAGTGCCAGGTGGAAGAATCCCAGGGGGAAGTCAGGAGGGGGACACATGTGTCCCAAGGGCAGGAACAGTGCAAGTTCTGTTTGTCCCCGGCCACCCACACCCCCGACCCAAACCAGCCTCCCTGCAGCATCTGAGGGGACTGATAGCAGACACCCTGAATGTGGACCCGCAGAGCGTGGGGAGGGCCACGGACCACTCGTTCTGGGAAGACGCTCAGCACCAGTGATGGTGGGCACTGAGGCACCTGGGACCAAGCCCTGTCAGGTTAAGGCTCGGGGGTCTCTGAAGGTCTGTGGCGTGCGGGCTCTGGAACCCCGACTACTGCTTCCACTAGCCCCCAATAGACCACCTGACAGAACAGCGCAACAACCCACAAGAACCTCCTGCCGGCATTCATGCTCAGCACAACGCACCCCCCCAGCACCATGCCAATGTCCTGGGAAGTCCCAGGGACACAATACAGATCCTCGGGACCCCCATGTTCCCACAGTACACAACTGGCAGGGACAACCCATCCGGTTTGACACTCAGTGCAAGGCGGCGAGCTCCTCCCGCTGAGACAAAGCATTTCCGTGGCAGGCAGCTGCCCTGGGGACCGGGAGGTGGAGCATGATGGAGCGAGCCGGGTAAACTCAGCAGTGCTGCTGCTGTGAGGGCGGGCAGAAGTGGCCTCTGCACGGAGGGGTGGGGCGGATGGGGGGTGGAGGGGGAGGGCGCCTTCCTGACCCCATTGGGAACGCAGCAAGGCTAGGCCATGCCCAAACAGGCTGCCCAGTGCACGCGGAAAGTTCTGTCTACGGCCAGGCACACGGGAGGCGTCAGACGCCCACCTGGAAGCTACGAGAAGTTCATGCTCAGAGGCTGCGTCCAAGGACTCGCCGCTGTTTCAACTTGCTCTGTGAAGCAAGTTTCCCTCCGGCCTTGGAAAGGAAACTGGAGAGGGAGTCTGCTTGGGCCCAGGAAGGGAAATAGATGTGTTTCAGGGATTGGGTTTTTTTTTTTTTTTTTTGGTAAAAATGTAACAGCGCCTTTGTAAAGTTCCTGTGAAAACTCCATTATCAAAGGAGGAAAAAATGCAAGACCCATGGAGGGGGCAGGGGTGAGGGGAGAAAAGTACTTTCAAAACAAACTTTACAGGGCCCTTAATTACATCCCCTGTGGGAAAAAGAAAACGGAGAAATCTGCACAGACATACGTGTGGCTCCGTGACTGAGCTCCAGCTGCCACTGCACTTCTAGCACCTTGTTGGGTGTTTGATTTTCTTTCACTGTTTTCTGTGGTTTCATTTCGTATTATGAACAAGTCAGGAAAAATCTTCACAATGATCCAAGGCACAAGACTCCCACCAGAGACTGAATCAAGGACTCGCTGCTGCACCTTGTTCCAGAAGGGACTGGAATCTCTTCCTTGCTTCCTGTTCTTTCTTTTGTTTTTCTAGGGGGCAGGGGTGGCATGACGCAGCCCCTTCTGCTGGGACTCAGTACAACATCTAGATCTGGGGGTCTGCGGGCTGGACCCAGGGCCTCCTGCATGCAAACTGTGTGTTCAGCCCTTTCCACCTCCCTCTGGCCCTGAAGCCCTTTGGGTCCTGAGGGAGTCAGCAGGAGGCTCTCCAGACTCTGCCCTCCCTGCAGGGTAGCACAGGTGAATAAGTCCCTCTGAGTCCCACACAGAAAAAGCCCCCTCAGCAAGAAGCCTCTGCCTCCCCACGCACTTCCATCCTCAGTGTCCCCAGGGACATGGGGCATCTAAGCAGAGGGGGGCTTGTTCACAGCAGATAACCAGACAAGGAAAGGGGCCAGGATGCCAAGGAGGAGACAGTCACCATGTTCGTATGTGGGAGATTTCCATGTTAGATGATACCCGGTCATTTACAGTCAGAGAACATGCTCCAGGACTCACATAATCCCAATTTCTTGCTGAAAAGGAAACACCACTCGTGAATGACATGCAATTGACTTGCAGTTCGGTGTGGGAGAGGGAACTTTACAAAGGAAACCATGACGCGCCACAGGAGTTCTCTACTGCCCGCGGAGTCCACTCTGCAGAAAGGCCGGCTTCAACCAGGAAGAGACCAACAGGCCTGGGCCGACATTCTGAGTTCCTGCCTCCTGCTACTGAATCCTCTCGTGAAGAAAATTCACTATCACTGTGTGCAAAGTGTGTGGAAAAGGGCAAGTGCAAGGTTGGAGAAATGAACCAGACGGCTGAGCGCAGAGTCTGCAGGCAAGAGGTCTGGTGGATGCTGGCAGTGATAAGAGTAGCCGCTAAGCACCTCTTGGAGTGACCAAAAACAATTTTTTAAAAAGAACAGAAGTTCGGGGCAAGATGAGAAAGGCAGCATACAGGATGTATTCTACCTCCAGAGTTCACAAGTAGCTTCATCAAGACAAAAACCAAAAATCAAACATCCCATGACACACAAGAGAGTGGATCAGAAAGGCAGAGATGCACGTGTCCAAGACAGGTGTGGCAGGAGGAGGCAGGAGACCAGCTCCCTGGAGCGGGGCAGGAGAGGGGATGAGAAGCAGCCTGAGACCAGAACGCCCCACCAGGGGATGGAGCCACACAGGCCACGCTCTGTCACATACGTGGACTCCGACAGCCACCGGCAGCACTGGCAGTACGAGACCTAAGGAATGTTCTGGAGGAGCATTTCCCTGAGGACACAGCAGCTGCTTAGGGTCCACGGGCACAGCTGGGGGGAGCTGGAGAATGAGCTGAGAGGAAATGCCAGCATCGAGACACGAGGGACGCAGACAGCCTCCCCAGCAACCAGCCAACGTCTGTGCACACCTTCCTCCCTCTCCAGACCTGGCATGCCCGGTTTCTCTGGGGGCCACACAGTGGTGCTCAGGACTTCCTCCTGGCTCTGCACTCAGGGATCACTCTGAGAGGTGCTCGGAGGACCCTACGAGATGCAGGGGTCGACCTGAGTTGCAGGGCCGAGATCAATGCCCTCCCTGCCATCCTGTCCCTCCCTATCATCCCCTTCTGTCCGCATCTCCCCTGCTGCCGGGCTGGCCACTGAGCCCTCCTGTTTTGTAAGCTTTTGGAATATACGCTGCCCCTAGGAGCCAGACAAGCAGAATGTGCCTGCACAGAGGAAGGGGGGCTCTGTTTACCCACCCGTGCGCCAAGCGGGACCAGGTGCCCTCAGTGATATGCGGGCCACAGATCTACTGAATGAGCTAAACCTCAACACACGGCATGGACCCCGGCCAGGAAAGAGTCAAGGGAGGAGCTTGGAGGGAATGTGGGCACCCGGGGATGGGGCAGTGGCACAGCAAGGAGGGACACTGTGCACAGGGGACTCTGCCCTCTCTGGGTTCCATTCTCAGCACCCTGAGCCTCTCCAGGAGTGATTCGAGTACAGCACCAGGAGTCAGCCCTGAGCATCTCCAGGTGTGATGCGGCCCCAGGACTCGGTGACTGGCTGGGTGGGCTTGGAAGGGAGTGCTCACAGCTCGCCCCTTCCTCTGCTCACTGCCAGGAAGGTGCTCTCTGCTGTTGAAGCACTAAAGAGTCTCAGTAAAGCTGCAGGGACATTAGAAATCTGCTGCTCATACCTTGTCAACTATTCAAGACACATATGTAGATTCCCTTGCGGGCCATGGTGAGAGCTCAGAGAGCAGGTACAGTGGGAGCAGCCCTTGACACCACCAGCTATGGCTCAAGAACCACAGGAGAGAAACATTCTAGCAAGACTGGGGAGATGACAACAAGCCAGGGGCCTGGATTTCATCCCCAGCACCACACAGTTCCCGGGGCACGAGCCAGAGAAAGCCTCACTGTGCATCAAGCCTGGCCCCGACCCAAACAAAACTTCATCACAACACACGGTGACCCTGTCAATGAAACCCATTGCTCTGGCTGCATCCTGACAGGGTACTTGAAGCCGACGCACTTTGGAACATATACTATAAATCCAGGGTCACCTAATCTGGGGCTTTAAACTCAATATATCACCTTTCCATCCAGAGAGGTTGGCAGAAAGGAGATGAGGTGAATTGAGCTCTACTTGTAGAGGTGGCATAAAGGAAGGGAGAACAAAATAATGAGTAGCAATAAAGGCTCTCATCTTTGCAACATTGTTTTCCTGCGGTCTAGGCTCTCCATTGTAATAGTTATTATATGCTACTTGTAAGGGAGTGCAGAATTCATCATCTCACAAAGACAGCTCGCCAGTCTACCCACCCAGACTTAAGGAAAAGAAGCCAGTTCACCAGGCTTCCGGGATGCTCGATTCTGAGCTCCAGAATGTGGCATGCATGTAGGAGAGATGCGGGAATAAGTGGAATGCTGGAGGAATGGAAATCACCCCTGGGAGAAAAGAAACACCTCACTTAAAAAGGGGGGGGGCTGGAGTGATAGCACAGCGGGTAGGGCGTTTGCCCTGCACACAGCCAACCCGGGTTCGAATCCCAGCATCCCATATGGTCCCCTGAGCACTGCCAGAAGTAATTCCTGAGAGCAAAGCGAGGAGTAAACCCTGAACACCACCGGGTGGGACCCAAAAAGCAAAAAAAAAAAAAACAGAGAGAGAAAAATTAATCCCCAGATAAATGTGTTCTCTGCAGAATTTTAACCCCTGGGAGCCCGGGAGAGACATGTGTTTTCTGAAGCAGATGACCCAGAATTCACAGGTCCCTTCTCCTCTCCCCAGGAATTAATCTTCATTAAAGCTTTGATAAAGCTGTTCCCGTGGCATCAGAGGGTCCTCCTTAACATTTTGGATAATTTGAGGCTAGAGAGAGAGTAGAGCAGGACCGACACTTATGTTGTATGCGGTAGACCCGGGTTCCAGCCCCAGCATCCCACAGAGTTCCCTGAGGCTTGCCATGAGCCATTCCTGATGGCAGAGGCAGGAATAAGCCCTGAGCATCGCTGAGGGTAGCCTGCAAACAAATCCAAAAGCCGGACAATTTTGTTGATGGAGGGCACGCTCAGCAGTGCCCTGGGCCTGGCGAGGAATTTGGGACTCATCAGGGTCACGACCAGAGGACTTGAGTCCACAGGGAGCACAGTGGGGGGCTCACAAGTCCTGCTCTGACCCAGAAGTCGAGGCGTTTCCGAGACACAAAGAGAACACACTCCTTCTCCACCTCTGACACGGTCCCCGAAAAGCAGCTGTGACAGGAAGCTCTTACGGGAAAGAAACCGAGGCCCCTTCGAGTGAACTGCCAGGCAATGTTTCTTTTTCCCACCAACCGGTGTGGACACGTGTGTGGACCATGACCCGTGGCCCCTTGTCACCACCGGGGACCACTCAGGGGTACTGCAGGGGTGCTGACGGATGGCCTCACCATAACCCCACAGGGCTGAATCAGAGCTTGCCCCAGCGCAGGGCCCACACACACCCGAACCCAGGGTCACTGCTCACCTGCTCGCACCACTGCTGGTCTTTCCAGAACAGTCCGTGGACTTCTCTCCCTTTCCTTCTCTTCCTCTCCCTCTCCCCTCTCTCCCCCAGCCCCCTTTCTCCCCCTCTCCCTCATCTTTTCCAGAACATCTCACTCTCACTCGCTCTCTGTTCTTGCTCTCTCTCTGCTCTGACTCTTTTCCTCTCCTTTTCCTTTCTCATTGTTTTCAGAACATTCATGGTCTCTCTTTTGCCCTCCTTTGTTTATTTAAGAACATCTCATTTACACACACACTCTCTGTCCCCCTCCCCTCCCCCCTCTCCCTCTGTCTTTTCCAGAACATTAAATGGCAGATCTGTATGTGTGTGTGTGTGTGTGTGTGTGTGTGTGTGTGTGTATCTCCTGCAAGCCCCCATCACATCTCCCATCTTTTCCCGAACATCCCATGGTCTCTGTCTCTGTCTCCTTGTGTCTCTCTCTCCCTCCTTCCCTCCATCTCCCCTCCCCTTCCCCTCCCTCTCTCATCTTTTCCAGAACATCCCATGGCTGAACTCTGTCCTTCTTTGTCTGTCTGTCTGTCTGTCTGTCTGTCTGTCTGTCTGTCTCTCTCTCTCTCTCTCTCTCTCTCTCTCTCTCTCTCCCTCTCTCTCACACACACATCCAGATGGCTATGGCCAGAGCAGCCACTGGTGTGAGCACAGGGAGAGGCCATGATCTACCCACCCGAGCTCTCAGTGGGCACCCCACTCCCTCCCAAGCAGCACCATCCTCCTGCACCCCCACCTCAAGGCAGCATCAGTCCTGGTCCCTCACATTATCACAGGCGCTGTGCTGTCCTGGGAGGCTTTCCTGTGCTGGTGTCCACGGAGGGAGGGCACGGCCCTAGGGCAACAAGCACAGCTCTCCCTGCTGGCTTCGCTCTCGCCTTGCCTGGTGCTATCCTGGGTCCATGTTTCAGTGTGACCCTAGGCCTGTCCTGTCCTGTGGAAAAGCACTCAGGATCCCTTGACCCCACTTCTCCCTCATCCTGAGAGGTCCAGCTTTGGGAACTTAGGCTACAGGACCCACTATGCTCAGGGGACCCTCCCAGGGCACCCCACAAAGTACCTTCACTATCTCTCGTGTGTGTGGGAAACAGCACGTGCAAAGAACACTTTCCCATCCCGCCAGCTATCACCACAAAACAATAGCTTTCATTCTGTCAAAAGGGACAGCAGTGTGTTTCAAGAAGTTCCACAGGAATCAGATGCCAGCACCCACCCACCAAATTCTCTTTGCAAGAATCCACGGAAGTTGCAAAACCAACTTCCCACTCTCCAGGCCTGGGGGCAGTTGCCGCAGTCCCGGGCAGCCATCTACAGACGTTGAGGCTGCATGGAAACCCGTCCTGCCAAAGGCACAGAACCCCTCTCACTTCCCTCCCGGTACACTGCCCACCTGGGCACAAGCAATGTGCTTTTCCAACTGTACAGCCTAGAGACTGAAGCCTCATTCTTTCCGACATTCGCAAATGGAGATGGGCGCGGACATCTTTTCCCCAGACCGGAGCTGAGAGGGGACACTATGTGTGTGTTCAGGACGGCTCAGGGCTCATGTGGAAGGCTCTTCCTTCAGCGGGGAGAACCAGACAGGTCACAAGGGAATTGGATATTTGCACGCATGCCATCGTGAACACCAGCACGGTCCACCGTGGCCCCACAGACCCTCCCTGGGCCCTCAGCATATGCAGAGGGAACAGGTGCCAATCACAGTGGTGAGGGACTTGGGCTGAGACAGGGGTCCCAGATGGGAAGGGGTGGGACACAGGAAAGAAATAAGATCACCAGGGTCCACAGCTGAGAGACACGGATGGACACAACAGATAACTCTAAAGATGTGTGTGCATGCATCCATGTGCACGTGTGTTTTGGTGTGTACATATGTCTGTGTGTATGTGTGTGTGTCTGTGTACATGTGTCATGGATGTGTGTGGTTTGTGTGTATATGCATGTGTATTTGTGTATGATGTATGTCTGTCTGTGTGTGCATGTGCATGCATGAATACGTGAGTCTGTATATGTGTTTGTATGAGTACATGTGTCTGTGTATTTCTGTATGTTTGTGTGCATGCATGTGTGTGCATTGGTATGTATCTGTGTGTCTGCACGTCTGTATGTGCATGGCATCTGTGTATGTGTGTCTGCATGTGTGCGGATGCATGCTCATGTCTGTGTGTATGTATGTGCATGTGTACGCATGCCTGTGTATATGTGTCTGAGTATGTGTGTGCATGTGTGCATGCATGTGTGTGTGCATGTCTGCATGTGTATGCATGTATGTCTGGGTGTTTGTGTGTATGTGCATGCCATGTGTGTCATACAGTGTGTAGGCAAACCAAAAACACCCAGAATGTACAGACAACTTAAGAACAGTCGAAGCATGGGTCTCCTCAACAGTTGTCCCTGATATCAATGGCGATGAATGGAGCCAGCTGGGGAGGAGGAGGTGTGGGAAGGGAGGACATAGTTGAAACCAGCATGAGGAGGCCAAAGATGCTCCCCCACAGGCACACGTGCACACATGCACACAGACAGACACACAGACACAGACACACACACACGCACAGTGCCTGAGCACTCAGCCCACGACCAGCACAGAGAAAACTCCAGCCCAAACGCCAATTGTGTGGCCACCACACAAGGCTCAAGCAGGTGCATCAGTCCCTGTAGGCAGGACCCAGAGAAAGCCGCGGAGCAGGACGTCAGCCAGAAGCTCCCGTGGCTTCTCATGCCCTGCCTCTCCTCTTTCTCAAACGTGAGGTGATCAACAGATGCGGGCACCCTGGCACAGTGCCAGACACCGCCCAAATCTGCCTTCTGGAAAAGAGTGAGACCTAGCTTGGCCGCGCACACAGCCTGCTCCTCTCCAACTCCAGACGTGCCCCGCTACACTCTGGGTGACCCTGAGCATGGGAACAGACCCTGTCTAGGACTTCCTTGTCTTTGCAGCTGTGAGGACAATTATCTCATAACTGCGGACACAGAAAAACAAAAGAAAAAAAAAGGAAAAGAACAAATGTTGTCTACTTAAAAAATAAAATTCTGTGCCAATGGAAAAAGAATTTGACAGATGCAGAACATGTCTGCGGTGCTCACTGCTGCCTTTGCAATGGTGGTGAGCCAAAGGGGCAGATAGAGGTGGGCACCGGGGGATGGAGGAGAAAGGGGCAGAAAGCGAGAGAGAGGCGGAGGGGAATGGGGTGACAGGGCGCTAGGAAACTGCCAAAAATGCTGGGGTTGGAGAGTAGAGTAGGCAGAGCACTTCCCTTGCACACAGCCCGGGTTCTGCCCTTGATCTCATGTGTAACCATCCTCCCACCCCATTAGGAGGAACCCCTGAGCACAGGCCCAGAAGGAAGCCCTGAGCCCTGTTCAGCGCGATCCCTGAAAACCAAACAGCCAGCCAAATCAAAAGGAACGAGCCACGACGTCTGTGCCAAGACCAACGGAGATTCAGAGGAGGAAACCTGGGGTGCGCGGGTGGGGTTCCCCTGTCACGGCCAGGGCACATCTGGGCCCCCATTGACCCCGGGATGATGTGCCAAGGAACTCACAGGTGGAAATAGTGCCAAAGGGGGACTGAAGCAGGGGTTACTCAGTAGGAGGGGGCAGGCCCAGAAAGGAAACACGGTCAGAATGGGCTCAGGGTCAGGAAAAGGCTGAGGAGAACTGATGTATGAGCAGGAGTTTCTTGGTCAAGGATCTAGGGCCATAGAGATAAGATAGTGCAGTGAGGAGGGTGCTGGCCTTGCACTGACTCGGGTTTGACCCCCGGCTCTGTGTAAGGTCCTCCCAGCCCTGCCAGGGGTGATCCCTGAGCACAGAGCCAGGAGTCAGCCCTGAGCACTGCCAGGTGTGGCTCCAAAACCAAGAGGGGAAAAACAAACTGAGGAAAATGCCGAGACATGAGAACTTTTCTCCCATTTCAGTTCCTTGCAGGTGTTCCCTGGCAGACCTCCAGGGTGAAGGGTAGCCTGAGCCGCCCCCCGCCCCCACACACACTAGTCTCCTTGCCTCCACACCCAGAGGGTCTCGCTATTTCCTCTCAGCCTCAGTAGTGAGAGACGCCTTCAGCATAAACATCGGGAGTCAAACACACAGAGCTGGCCTTCGCGAGTGCTGTCTTCTAACCAGGACCGAGGCTTCCTGATGTCTCAGAGAGAAATGCCGCCATCAGCCCCAGGCATGCTGTGAAGACCCAGGAGGGCAGCAGGTGGAGAGTGTGCATCAGCCTGCCAGCCCCCACGGACCACAGATTCCATCCGCCGCGGGACCAACAGCTCATGGGCCCCTGGCGTCCAGTTCACCCTGTCAAACTCAGGAGGAGGGGGGTTCTGAGGCCCAGTGGAGGGGGCAGGAGAGGCTGCATCTGAACCCATTTGGGCAGTTTCTAGGGGTGCTGTCGGGAGCCCCTGGGACAACGGGAAAGGGATCATTTCCACCAGGATCCTCTGGAGACCTGCCACAGAGGGCAGTTTTGCAGCATGCACTGCTGGAGGCTGGAATACTCCGGCTCTCACGGAGTCCCCAAGATCCTCAACCCAAGGGCACAATTCCTGCACCAAGAAGCCGCAGGGGCTGAGATCCCAAACCACTGACTCAGACCCAGCCCCAGAGCCTGGATTGATCCCAGTCCCCCACTGCGTGGACTCCATCCCAAACCAGCTGTGTAGACTCAATCCCAGCCCCACTGTGCGGACTCGATCCTAGTCTCCACTGTGTGGACTTGATCCCAGCCCTGAGCCAGCATCGAGGAGCTGTGACGTGGGCAGCAATGAGCCAGGAAAGTCGCGTGGCTATTCCCCAGGGCTCCGCCTCTGACTGTGATGGGACAGATCATATAAAGTTATATGAGTTTTAATACATAAGTTCTTTTTACTATATATGCTAAAATACTGCGTATTTCTATTTTATGCACCAGTACAGGTAAATATAAATACATATGTCCACATATCTAGCTTCTAAAGACATACAAAAGCAGACCAGCTGCCAACCGTATCTCCTGACATGCTTCTTAAATACTGGGTGTACGTCCAGGCAAATAGACTGTGGATCCCAGCCCCAGGTAAGCTCTGATGGCCAGGAAAGCAGAGGGTGGGGAGCATGGAATGCACAGCTCACTCGCAGTACACCTGGGTGCGCCCATCCCTGCATGTTCCCGACCACTGCCAGCTGGCCCCCAGAATATACCCCTGAAGATATTCCCTGCTGGGGCAGCCCAAGGGTCCAGACCAAACCCCTTAGCAGCGAGGCCGTCTGATCCAGCAGAGCACCCAGCATCTAGTACCCACGGGCTCCCTGCAGGAGGGACCCTGCCAGCAAGGGCGCCCAGCACAAAGTGCCCTGCAGACTGAAACGCAGGGGCTGAGCAGGCAGAAGCATTCCCCTGTGGTGCAGACACTGACCCCGCAGCACTGAGCACCACTAGATACCCCATCTTCCCCCTCACCCCCCCAATAAAAACCCCCAAGGACTCTGCCCAGAGCCTGACAGCCTGGGGCTGCTTTGAGGGCTGGGAGTCACTAATTGTTTGCCGACTTTTTCCCAGAGGAGAGGCTGGCTCTCACAGCAGTGAGCTAATCACCAGCTTACTGCTCTCCTTGCCAAAACAAACATCTTCCAGGAGTGCTGGGGGGTCTCTGATCCCTGAGGGCTACCTAAAGGAGCCTGGCCCCCTGCTTGATATGGTGACAAATGTCCCCTCTGGCTGCACTCTCAATAGAGCACTCTGGAGCCAGCTGCCTGTGGTGCATAGCACCCCCCAGCCCCCTGCCCAAGCAGCGCCTCAATGCCAGCAGAGGCACCTTGTCTCTCTTGCATCTACCCCACTCATGATTGGCTCTGCAGACCCCATTCTCTGGAACATCCTCAGAGGAGATGCAGGTCCAGAGCAGGCTCTGGGGGCTGTGAGGTGTGGAATCATTATTCTGACTGTTGCAGTACAAGGAGCTTAGGTTTATCAGGTTGCACCCATCACAGTGCTCTCAAGTCACTCCCATTACTTTGTTTGTCTGTAACCGCTTCTATGCTCTCTTCCCCAACCAATTTGTAAGGTCTCATTCTTCTAGGACACAGAACTTGCACTGTAAGTTAATATTGCCTATCTCCTCTCCTTATGTCTTTTGAATAGTTTAATGCAATGTCCTTTTTGTATAGATCACTTAATCACTTAACTTCCTGTTAGTTGTCGATTTGCTCAAGCCAGTAATGTCTCCATTTGTCCCTGTCACGTGCCAGTGTAGCCCAATGGCATCTGTTCGCTCTGGGAACATGAAGAGCCTCAAACCAATCATTCATGATCTTGATGAAGAAGTCTGACCATATGGTAGGTGGGCGGCCACGCGGTCTTTTGACATCCCGTGGGATCCAGTCGGTAACAGCTCTAGTCCACCGGTCATCTTTAAATCTCGTTATGTGACCAGCCCATTTGATTTTTGACATATGGCAAACGAGACAGCGTCCCTGATTCTTGATCATCGACGAATGTCGGAACTCCGGATTCCTTCTCTCATTTGAGTGAAACGTGATATTCCAAGCATAGCTCTTTCGATTCCTCTTTGGGAGACCCGAACAGCATTCTCATCCTGTTTACGTAGGGCCCAGGTCTCTGAGGCATATGTTAATGCAGGAGCATACAGATACAGGCAGACAATATTTTATGTTGGTCAGACAAGGAGAAGAGAAACACACCCAGGGAATCCTGTTCTAGTGTGGGCTGATCTGCTAAATGAGATCTGTCCTAGAAGCAGCCTTTCCATGTGTCCTGACTAGCTTGGATGAGACTGAGCATTTCTCCCCTTCATCTGCCTTCAGGAATTAAGAGGCAGCTTTCCTTATCTCACAGAGACCTTACTGTGGAGAGGCAGCTTCCCTCATCTCACAGAAACCTTACTGTAAGAAGCAGGCTAGTCTTTGAGATGTAGATTCTAAGCTCTAGCAGCCTGGTCTTCAATATGCTATTCAAATGCTTGCAGTTTATGTAAGGTGAGGCCAAGATTACTGGTCTACAGATGTATAGAAACAATGTATGTTCTGCTATCTTATTGTTCTTTCTGTAACCCCTTTTGATGACATCACTGGATTGCACCCTTTAGAGGGACCATGATCTTTATAAGGGAGATTTCAGGGCTCTCGGGGGAACACGTGTACTAGAGAACCTGGGAAGATGGGGCTGAGGACAGAAGCTGAGAGAACAAGGGAGCACGTGCTTGAGAGATCCTGGGGCTTCCATGACATACACTTCTTCCATGTAATAAACTGCTGCTAAGACCAACCAGCCTGACCCTCATTTCCTTCCTTCACCTGACCATCGCCATCGACCTCCCTGGAGTGGGTAAACGGCCTGAGACGACCGAACGCAGGTGGCAGGAGAGATAGGCCGCTGCCATCCCCTTTGCCCGTCCTTTTGTGTGTGTTTACACACTGACAGCTCTGACTCCACTGTGTACCATTCCATCTTCCGGGCCTGGAGCACAAGTAGGGGGATGGGTGGCAGAGATGTCTCCGGGATCGGCATCCCAATAAGCACAAGAGAGAATCACTCTAGTACAAAGACGCACTTCCCCATAAGCAAAAGAGAGACAGAGAGAGAGACAGAGAGAGACAGAGACAGAGACAGAGTCGGTCTCCATACAAAGATGCATATTACAGTAAGTGAGAGAGTCACTCTCAGTACAAAGAGGCACATCCCAATAAGCGAAAGAAAAAGAGACAGAGAAAGTGAGAGAAAGAAAGTGAGAGTTACTCTCAGGACAAGGACACACACATCCCAGTAATACAGAGAGAGAGAAAGAGAGAGAGAGAGGAGAGTCACTCTCAGTTCAAAGATGCACATCTCAGTAAGTGAGAGAGAGTGTGTATGTGTTGCTCTCAGTACAAGGATGCACATTCCAGTGAGAAATAGAGAGAGGGAGAGAGTTGCTCTCAGTATAAGAATGCACATCCCAGTAAGCAAGAGAGAGAGAGAGTTGCTCTCAGTACAGGAATGCACATCCCAGTAAGCAAGGGTGAATGGGAGGGAGAAAGAGGGAGACAGAGAGAGAGAGAGTCGCTCTCAGTACAAGTTAACATTCCTGAAAACACAGAGCACTGACTTCTGCCCAGCATCCTACTCTCCTTCTCTCTCTCTCTCCTGCTTTTTGGGTCACACTGAGAGATGCTCAGGGGTTACGCCTGGCTCATGCACTCAGGAATTACCACTGGCAGTGCTTAGAGGACCAATGGGATGCTGGGAATCGAACCCAGTGCAAGGCAAATGTCCTACCTAATGTGCTATCACTCCAGCACTTCTCCTTCTCATTTTGAAGCTTAAAGTGACGCCAATAAAGACTCCTGGGCATGGGAGCGAGAGTACAGCAGATGGGGCACTTATCTTGCATGCAGCTGACGTGAGTTTGACCTCCAGCACCCCATACAGTCCAAGCCCTGAGCACTTCCCAATGTGGCCCCAAAACCAAAGCAATAAAGTAGAAAGATGCATGGCACTGACAGACACACACACACACATGCACACTCACACAAAACCCACAAATGAACAAAGCAGAATGCTAGTCCCTGCAGCTGCTGGCAGACACACAGGGTCCTGTCGCTGGAAGCAGCATAAACATGGTCAGCAGGGCCTGTGGAGGACCCCATACACCCCTCAAGGCATCCGAGCAGGGTGACCACTGGGCACGGCCCACTGACCATTGGAGTAGGATGGGGCAACTCTGCCTCCTTCCTCCACTTCCAAGGCCTGCTGGGTTCCCATCCCTGCAGTCATCCCAGGCTCTCTGGGGGTCATGCCAGGCAGGCAGCATGGGGGATGTGGGCGGTGGGCACAACAGAGAGACATCTGTGCTGCAGCCATAATGCAGGGCATAGGCAGGGCAGCCAAATTTATGATTGTTCGCCATAGATTTCTCTTAAATCAGAAAAGCGTCTGCAGAGCGTGGTGAAAACGCGATGGCCCGGCCAAAGGGCTCACGGGACAGCGGGAAGAGAAAAGCATGTCTGTTTCTGTTCTTTCACAAAATCTGTTGGTGCTAGGGAGGCTATTGGTAGTGCTGGATTCCAACCGTGTACCCCTTGGGGTCCCCCAAAGCACACCCGGGGGGTGATCCTCCTCCTTCCGATTCAAGCCCCTAAGGTCTTCACAGTGCTCCCAAGCTGGAAAGTCATGGAAATAAATGAGATATGAGGCAAATAAAGGGTCAGATAGATAGTACAGGGGTGAAGGCACCCTGGCTTTGCGTGCAGACAACCTAGGTTCAATCCCCTGCATCCCATATGGCCCCCACAACCTCACCAGGGGTCACTCCTGAGTACGGAGCCAAGAATTGCTGTACCCCTGGGGAGGGCGAAGAATTGGGAAATTATACCTAAAAGGAGGTGAGGCAAATACACCTGCTCTCATTTCTTTCTGGCTATGTGACAGGTCTAAACGGGGGCACTGAGATCCAGGGGTCATTTCAGAAGCCCAGGACATTCTCACAGCGGGAACAATTCTGCCCCATCCCACAAGACCCACTTGAGGAATGCCACCCCTGTGAGCCAGCCAAGGCCCCGCCTGCCCTCTCGCAGCTCTGTGTCCCTTGGGCCTGCTGGTCACTGTCCACAGCATGGGAGTGTCCACACCTCCACTGTGTCCATTACAGCAGAAAGTTCGGGACTGACCCAGGCTAGCCAGACGCAAAATGATAACTCAGAAGCGCCAAGCCAGCCAGGCCCATGGCCTGCCCTGCCTTCACCTGACATGTCCACCACTGTGTCAAGCCAGCATTGGCCTGACCCGCCTTCCATTGCTACACCCATTCTGCCCATCCAGTCATCTGCCCACCCACCATCTACCCCGTCCATTCACTGTTCCAACAATCGAATCCAGCGTCTGCCTGCCCCACCTACCATTGCCTCACCCACCTTCTATCCAACCAATCATCCTCCCCATCCACTATTTGCCCGCCCACCTTAAGCCCCGGCCATCATCTGCTCCACCAATCAAATCCAACACCTGACTGCCCCGCCTGCCATTGCCAGGTCTAGATTCTGGCCAATCAATCATCTGCCCCATCCACCATTTGCCCGCCCACCATCTGTTCCACCAATCAAATCCAACACCTATCTGCCCCGCCTGCCATTGCCATGCCTAGATTCTGCCCAAACACTCATCTCCCCCATCCACCATTTGCCTGCCCACCGCAAGTCCCGCCCATCACCTGCTCCACCAATCAAATCCAGCACCTGACTGCCCCGCTTACCACTGCCACAACACCTTCTCCCGACCCAATCATCTGCCACATCCGCCATCTGCTGTCCCATTATTGGCTCCGCCAGTCACCAGCAGTTCCACACATGTTCCATTTACCATATTCCATACCCAGCTTCTGGCCCACCAATCATCTGCACCCCACAATGCCCCACCCACCACAAGCCACGCCCATCATGTGCCACACCCACCTCCTACTCTACCAATCATATGCTCACTGTCTGCCATGCTCACCTTGTGCTCCGTCCACACCTCCCACACCTACTCCTTTTAACGCTTTCTGCTGAGGACAGCGCCTCCTGACCTCGCCTGCTCCTGGACAGCGGCCTCAACCAGGACCGTTAGCAGAAGCTACAGTCACGTGAGCCTGAAACAGGAAGAGGAATAGAATGATAATCCTGGCATCTGTGGTCTGGATGACAGGTGCCGCGGTTGGAGCGATGCAGAGATGAAGGGGCCACGTGACCCACAGGCCCATTGAGAACTCTGCCTAACTCCATGTACAAAAGCAAGATCTAAGTGGATTAAAGGGCAAGACCTGGCCCTGCTGTGCTCACTGGCCAGGAGGCCTGCCTTGGTCCTCGCCGAGAATCTCCAGCTGGCTGCTTGCTGCCCACAGCCTGCCA